>NC_142812.1:9715590-9903527 GCF_049724085.1 Artemia sp. Qi Xiang Cuo | reverse complement strand
TTGGATAATTTTCTGTGAATTTTTTTATTTGATATGAAAAAAAAAACATAGTCAAACATTTTGCTACTTCTATTACTAATTCTACTTTTAAAACTTAACTAAATCAAAAGTTTGTAAGTGTATCCAAGCTGTCAAAGAGCATAGACAGATTTTTTTGCAAATGGTATTAAGTTTTATTTTTCAGGTGAACTAGTGGAGGTATAAAAAAAAACTAAATTAAACACTACTTATTTGTGTTCAGATTTTTAAATGGGTGTATGTTGTTAAAAATTGTAGAAAAATTTAGTCCAGCATACAAATTGCAGGCCAAACTATAAATTATTGAAGAAAAACTGAAAAGATTTAAACTATTATATTCTTTTTCCCTGAAAAGACTGTCAATATAAAACGAACAGAAATTAATTAAAATTTTTCCACAAAATAAGTTTTTCAAAGAAAAGTAAAGAACTCCATTAAACCAAAAATGAGCAAAAATAAAATAATCTAACAAGCGAAAAACTACCTCAAATCAGCATCGATAAATAAATGGAACCCAAAACAAACAGAATTTACAATAAATTTAACCCAGTGAAACTCGAAACGAGCAGAAATTAACATTAGTAGGGATCAAAATCCCTATACCTCCCCAGGGCCAGAACATAATTTGCACTTATTGAAAAAATTGAAATATTTTCACATTTAAAACTTAATAAAACAAATATTATTAACATTTTAAGGAATAAATATAAACATATATATATTAAAGTGACAATGCACATTCATTTATATTTTTAAAAAGTGTTGATTTTGCAGGACCTTTCAGTGACCCATCAACTGCAACAATGATAATATCCAACAAGACTGAAAAACGTGTATGTTTCAAGGTCAAAACTACTGCCCCCTTGAAATACTGTGTAAAACCCACAACCGGTGTTTTAGAAGCTAATAGCACTGTTACCGTTTTGGGTAAGTTGTATTTTGCTGCTCTTATGTCTACTTCTTGCTATCAACTTTTAACAATAACTTGACAGAAATATTGTGATTGGGGTTCGACATGCGGGGGTATCAGTACCAGTGTTTCAGTGTTAAGGTCGTTTGATACCTTGAAGATTCATCCTATTGCCCCCATGATAAGTTTGCTATTTTCACGAATATGCCCCTCCTCCTGAAATAAAATCCTCCATTGGTAGAATATCATTACTCTTAGACAAAAGCTTAAGGTCGTTTGATACCTTGAAGATTCATCCTAGTGCACCCATGACAAGTTTGCTATTTTCACGAATATTCCACTCCTCCTGAAATAAATTCCTCCATTGGTAGATTTTCATTACTTTTAGACAAAAGCTTAAGGTTATTTGACACCTTGAACATTCATCCTATTGCACCCATGACAAGTTTGCTATTTTTACAAATATGACCCTCCTCCTGAAATAAATTCCTCCATTTGTAGAATTTCATTACTCTTAGACAAAATCTTAAGGTCGTTTAAGACCTTGAACATTGATCCTATTACGCCCCTGACAAGATTGCTATTTTTACGAATATGACACTCCTCATGAAATGAATTTCTCCATTGATAGAATGTCATTAATCTTAGACAAAAGCTTAAGGTCGTTCGATACCTTGAAGATTCATACTATTGCGCCCATGACAAGTTTGCTATTTTCACGAATATGCCCCTACTCCTGCAATAAATTCCTCAATTGGTAGAATGTCATTACTTTTAGACAAAAGCTTAAGGTCGTTTGATACCATGAAGATTCATCCTATTGTGCCCATGACAAGTTTGCTATTTTCACGAATACGCCCCTCCTCCTTAAATAAATTTTCTCCCTTGGTAGAATATTATTACTCTTAGACAAAAGCTTAAGGTCGTTTGATACCTTGAGCATTCATCCTATTGCGCCCATGCTACGTGTGCTCTTTTAATAAATATGCCCCTCCTCCTGCAATAAAGTCCTCCAGTTGTAGAATATCTTTGCTTTTCGACAAAAGCTTAAGTTCATTTGATACCTAGAAGATTTATTCTATTGCGCCCATGACAAGTTTGCTATTTTCACGAATATGCCACTCCTCCTGAATTAAATTCCTCCATTGGTAGAATATCATTACTCTAAGACAAAAGCCTAAGGTCGTTTGATACCTCGAAGAGTTATTCTATTGCGCCCAGGACAAGTTTGCTATTTTCACGAATATTTCCCTCCTACTGAAATAAATTCCTACATTGGTATATTATCATTACTTTTAGACAAAAGCTTAAGGTTGTTAGATACCTTGAAAATTCATCCTATTGCGCCCATGACAAGTTTGCTATTTTACGAATATTCCCCACCTCCTGAAATAAATTACTCCATTGGTAGATTTTCATTACTTTTAGACAAAATCTTAAGGTCATTTGATACCTTGAACATTCATCCTATTGCGCCCATGACAAGTTTGCTATTTTCACGAATATGCCCCTCCTCCTGAAATAAATTCCTCCATTGGTAGAATTTCATTACTCTTAGACAAAAGTTTAAGGTCGTTTGATACCTTGAAAATTCATCCTATTGCGCCCATGACAAGTTTACTATTTTCACGAATATGACCCTCCTCCTGAAATAAATTCCTCCATTGGTAGAATGTCATTAATCTTTGACAAAAGCTTAAGGTCCTTTGATACATTGAAGATTCATACTATTGCGCCCATGACAAGTTTGCTATTTTCACGAATATGCCCCTTCTCCTGCAATAAATTCCTCCATTGGTAGAATGTCATTAATCTTAGACAAAAGCTTAAGGTCGTTTGATACCTTGAAGACTCATCCTATTGCGCCCATGACAAGTTTGCTATTTTCACGAATAAGCCTCTCCTCCTGACATAAATTTTCTCCATTGGTAGAATGTTATTACTCTTAGACAAAAGCTTAAGGTCGTTTGATACCTCGAAGATTAATCCTATTGCGCCCATGACAAGTTTGCTATTTTCACAAATATGCCCCTCCTCCTGAAATAAATTCTTCCATTAGTAGAATATCATTACTTTTAGACAAAAGCTTAAGGTTATTTGATACCTCGAAGATTCATTCTAGTGCTCCCATGACAAGTTTGCTATTTTCACGAATATGCCACTCCTCCAGAATTAAATTCCTCCATTGGTAGAATATCATTACTCTAAGACAAAAGCTTAAGGTCGTTTGATACCTAGAAGATTCATTCTATTGCGCCCATGACAAGTTTGCTATTTTCACGAATATGCCACTCCTCCTGTTATAAATTACTCCATTGGTAGAATATCATTACTCTTAGACAAAAGCTTAAGGTCGTTTGATACCTTGAAGATTTATTCTATTGCGCCCATGACAAGTTTGCTATTTTCACGAATATTCCCCTCCTCCTGAAATAAATTCCTCCATTGGTAGATTGTCATTACTTTTAGACAAAAGCTTAAGGTCATTTGATACCTTGAACATTCATCCTATTGCACCCATGACAAGTTTGCTATTTTTACGAATATGCCCCTACTCCTGAAATAAATTCCTCCATTGGTAGAATATCATTACTCTTAGACAAAAGCTTAAGGTCGTTTGATACCTTGAAGATTCATCCTATTGCGCCCATGACAAGTTTGCTCTTTTCACGAATATGCCCCTCATCCTGAAATAAATTCCTCCATTAGTAGAATGTCATTACTTTTAGACAAAAGCTTAAGGTTGTTTGATACCTCGAAGATTTATACTAGTGCGCCCATGACAAGTTTGCTATTTCCACGAATATGCCACTCCTCCTGAAATAAATTCCTCCATTGGTAGAATATCATTACTCTAAGACAAAAGCTTAAGGTCGTTTGATACCTTGCCATAACTTACATAGCTTAAATAAAAGATACGAATAAATGACAGAAAACTGGAAGCAAACTTCTAAAAATATCAGCTATCAATATGTACCAAAATTGTTTTGGAAGTTCCCTGTGGTGCTGAGAATATTTAGCTAATTGAACAAAATTTAGAAAATTCTATCTTTGAGACTGTCAGCCGACGCTGAGACTCACAAAATGATATTTTTGGTATTGAATGTCCTCAAAACGAAACTGGACACTAGATAAGTGCTATTTCTCTATAATTTGTATTGCGGAAGTTTGATTGGTCAAATACCAAGTGGAATACTGAAAAAATTGGAGTTGCTTTCATGTTGTGATCATGTACAATTATGAATATTTTTTTTACTGATACCTGTTCCTTGTTGCCGAATTTTAAGAAATTAGATCTGGTTTATAAGTATATTTCTGTTCCACGTTAATAAAATAATTAATCATTTCTGATTATAGTCAGGAGTTGGAATAAAAATTGGCAGAACACAATAAATCTTCGCCGAATAGAAAGCCCGTAGAATTATGTGCATTGATTATTGCAATTAATACACTTACAAATTGTAAGATTAGTGTGTAAGAATGTTTTTTTACGCTGAAGTTTGACTTTATGCCCCAATTCTTTAAGAGCAACTCCTGGAACAATAGGGCCGCTGAATTTGTATGAGGAGTATTTCAAAGAACTATATGGCTTTAGCACAAAGAGCAAGGGATGAGGAAGGGCATCCTCCTCATATACACAATAATATTTGTTCATTTTAATTTTTAATGCTGCTCCTTACTTTCAGCCTCTAACAGATATCTGCAAGGGCGCATTTATTTTAAATATCGAGACTAGTTCAGCATTAAGAAAACAAATTCGAAAGCAAAATAAAAGTTTACAATGTTTGAAATAAATAAAATGAAAAAAAAAAATCCGAATTCGGAAATCACGGAAGAGAAGGGAGGGATAAAGAAAATGCAGGATATTATTAATGGTCTAAAAGTGTAATATTATGTAGATCGAATCTGAACCAGGGTTGTGGGTAATTTGTCCAATGCGTTTTGGCCTTCATCCTGGTTAAAACTAAGCCAGCTTTTTTAAGTTAATTTATATCTTCTAATTTATCCTCAAAGTAGCATAGCTTTGAATTTGCTGTGAAAAATGTTTTAGTTTTAGTCACCCCTTTTGCCCTGATGTTGTGGATCAGCTGTTATTATAGGGTGAAAATAAAAATATTTCATACAAATTGATTGTTTATGAAAAACAGGGATGTCCAAATTAGCACCAATGTCCTTGTTGCCCATAAATTTATTCTCCTTTTCAGTCACATGATTGTATAGGAAAGTGTGATTCAGTAGCTTTAATTGGTTTTTCCTGATTCCAGTGAGTCTGCAGCCATTTGATATTAACGATCCAGCTGAAAGAGGAAAGAACAAGTTTCAAGTTCTTTATGTTGCAGTTCCGGAAGGAATAACCAATTTAGACATTGTGGTAAGTACTCAACCCTGGGTTTTTCCATTCCCAAAGCTATGTTAAGTTATGAGGGAACATCTAATTTAGACAGTGTAGTAACTGCTCAACTGTAGGTGTTTGGTATTCCAAAATCTATGTTAAGCTATGATGGAATGACTAATTTAGACACGTGGTAAGTACTCAACTGTGGGTGGTTGCATTCTAAAAGCTATGTTAAGCTATGATGGAATGTCCAGTTTAGACAACGTGGTAAGTACTAACCGTGGGTGTTTCCATTCCCGAAGCTATGTTAAGCTATGACGGATTGACTAATTTAGACAACATGGTAAATACTCAATTATGGGTGTTTGCATTCCAAAAGCTATATTAGGCTTTGAGGAATTTAGACAACGTGATTAGTATTCAACTGTGGGTTGTTGCATCCCAAAAGCTATGTTACACAAAATGCATTTAAGAAAAAGTGGAAAATGAAAAAATTGTTTTGTGTTTTTTTTTCTAATTGAAAACCTCAAAAATGTTAGCCTAATTAATATAAAGAGAAAATTGTTGTAAGGCCCACTGGCAATGAGATTTTACTTCTACCAAGATTTAGCTAGCGCTGATTTGAACCAATCAGATTTTCCACGTAAGTTTCTGATTGGCTGAAAAAATCTACGAAAGTTTTGATCAGCTTAAATTAGCACTAGCTAAATCTCAGTATTAGTAAAATCTCATTGTGAATAGGGTATTAGGCATACGGCGAAAACGACCTTAATATAAAAAAATCATTTTCTTAACTGTTTATGTAAATGAGAAGAGAGGCTATCACTGGTGTTTTTTTTTTTTTTACTTAATCCAAGAGAAAAAAAAGCAATATAACACCAATGAGTAAGAAAATGATATATATTCATGAAGTACCAAGGACATTAAGATAAAAATATTTTTTCGTTTGTGGGACCCATCTTAGTTTTGTTCCACCATTTTTTTTCCAATATTTTTCTTGCGATTCTTTCAAAGTTATGAAGCTTTTAGGGCAGCACGACACTTTTATCAGTTAAATTAGTTTTTCATTAGTTTTTGAACTTGAAAGAAAATAAGAATTAGTTAACTCTGCTTTTCGTTCGTAAAAATTCAAATATGAACATTCATGAACATTCAAATTTCAAGACAACCTTCAAATGAAGGCAACACCTTCTTAACCTCTCTAATGCTACATGTTTTTAGCTTATTTTACACTGATTTTTCGAAATCATGTTTTTTTTTAAATTTGGTGCCAACTACTACCAAAAATTACATAATTGCATATAGAGGTCATCCTCATTCAAATTCACTTTCAATTTTTCCTAATTTTTAAAAATATGTATGGTTGCGTTGATTTCCACGTTGGTGTCCTTAGTACTTCAAGACATTCACTCCATGTTATAGCATATATAACACATTCTTTCTCCTGAAAGATGCGAAATTTGTGGAATATTAGTTATGTATTTAGATTGTTTCTTTGGTTAAAAGAAGGGAAAGATTCACCAATATACACTCAATACACTTATATACAAGTATTTTGGAATAAATTTAGGATAAAATAGAAATAAAATAAAGATAACTTGTAGGAATACTACAAAAAAAAGAAAAAGTTGATATTTATAGGAATAATATTATATATATATATATATATATATATATTATTATATATATATATATATATATATATATATATATATATATATATATATATATATATATATATATATATATATATATATATATATATATATATATATATATATATATATATATATATATATATATATATATATATATATATATATATATATATATATATATATATATATATATATGCTAAAAAATGACAAAAAGATAATAAGGTAAAGGTGATAGTAATGAAAGAAAGGGAATAAAAATGGGAATAAACGAAAGTACCAAAGCATTTTAAATAAAATTTTGAAAGATTTCTTAATACCTTTCGGTTCTTCGAAAATTTCTATTTTTTATTTTAGTTGAATTTTATATTTTTAAATAATTTTTATTTTTCTACATTTAATTGGTAATATTTTACGCGTTTTTCAGTGGAAAGAAGTAGCACCAGAGGACATACATGACTGGAAATTGAAGTGTATTTTGGACCTCCCTCCTCACGTTGAAGGAATTGTACCAAAAAAGAGCTCTGAACTAGGTGCTGCCGTAGAGCAACCAGATGTTACCCCTTCAAGAACTGAGACCGAGCCCAAGCAATCTAGTCCACAGATTGAAAAGGTTTGAATATACTTTGCTTTAAAGACTTGTGTTTTTTTTAATATTTCGTTTGATGATTTCTTTTTGTCTTATGTTGCTTAGAACTTTTTGGGGCGATTCATGTTACCATTCATAAATCCATCGGTTGGTCGTACAGTTTTTGCATATGTATCAATTAAAGTTTAGTGAGAAGTGTAGTAATATTCTTTCAGATTCACAAGCTTTAGAATTTTTCCAAGCTCTTATGCTTTCTTGTTGTAGTACTAGTATGTAACGATTTATTTTCAAGCTCTACTAACAAAGCCATTGTGACCTCTACAATAGGGCATCAGATGTTGAAATCGGGAATAAAAGAACATGTATATTAGAATTTGTCATTTGACTACTTCTATTTTCAAGCTTTCTTGTAGTAGGCTAATAGTAGTAGTAGTAGTAGCAATAATTTATTTTGGAGCGCTACTAACAAAGCCATTGTGACCTCTACAATAGGGCATCAGATGTTGAAATCGGGAATAAAAGAACATGTATATTAGAATATGTCACTTGACTACTTCTATTTTCAAGCGTTCTTGCAGCAGGCTAATAGTAGTAGTAGCAATGATTTATTTTGAAGCGCTACTAACAAAGCCATTGGGACCTCTACAATAGGGAATCAGATGTTGAAATCAGGAATAAAAGAACATGTATATTAGAATATGTCACTTGACTACTTCTATTTTCAATCTTTCTTGCAGCAGGCTAATAGTAGTAGTAGTAGTACCAATCATTTATTTTTGAAGCTCTACTAATAAAGCCATTGGGACCTCTACAATAGGGTATCAGATGTTGAAATTGGGAATAAAAGAACATGTATATTAGAATATGTCACTTGACTACTTCTATTTTCAATCTTTCTTGTAGTAGGCTCATAGTAGTAGTAGTAGTACCAATGATTTATTTTTGAAGCGCTACTAATAAAGCCATTGGGACCTCTACAATAGGGTTTCAGATGTTGACATTAGGAATAAAAGAACATGTATATTAGAATATGTCACTTGACTACTTCTGTTTTCAATCTTTCTTGTAGCAGGCTAATAGTAGTAGTAGTAGTAGTAGTAGTAATGATTGATTAACAAATGCTACTAACAAAAACATGACAACAAATTCATAGTATAAGGAGTTGAGGAAAGGAGGAGGGAAGATGCGCCGATAAATACTTAGGCTACATAAATATTTTATACTTAATAAAACTACGTAGTATTATCATCCCGAAGCAATAGTAACCCGAAAATTAATTATACAAAAGTTAACTCATTGACTAATGTGCATATTCAAAAAATATCAAGCAGATTCCAAAGCTTCACCCTTTTTAGAATTTATAGTATCCGAATAGCATTTGGAGGGTGTTAAAGTAGGTCAATTCCACGTAGATCAAGTCAGAAGCGGATCAAGGATTTTTTTTTGGGGGGGGGGCAAAATAGGTTGATCCGATTAATTCGCGTTAGGAGCAAATTTAATGAACGCAAATTTGCGTTCATTAAATAAATAACACTACTTTAGACTATGTTAGGGGGGGGGGGTGCACACCCCCTGGATCCGCCACTGGATCAAGTTCACTTTTTTTTTCTTCTTTTTTAATTGTACAATTAAAAGTTAAATCCGAAAACAAATAAGACATATCTTTTGGAGCAAAAATGATGACAGGCATAAAAAAAAAGTTACAAACAGAAAAAAAAACGAAGAAATGATCTATGGTAAACTTTGTGCGTTTTGTGTTTGCGCTAAAGTCTGACTTTTTGCCCCAATTTTTTTAGAACGACTCCTAAAATATAAGTGCCGTTGAATTTTAACACAGTTTATATAATAATCCAGTAAGCTTAACGTAGAAGCTTTCGGGCTCTTCATTCTCGGTGCGAACAGAAAGCTCCTTTCACTTATTCCTACACTTATTGTTCACTTATTGGTGAGCCGGCCAAGTGGTTTTGTCAATACTTGTTCAGTCGGTTATTATTCTTTGTCTACCCGTATTAAGCTCCTCCCGCTTATGTTTATACGTTCTCTGGAGCACTCGCACCTTGGTCCGGGTGGGTGAGATAGGGAAAGATCATACTGCTAATTATATAAACTGTGAATTTTAATGAGAAGTATTTTAAACAACTTTGACTTAAGCGTAAAGAGTGAGGGATGAGGAAGGGATAGTCCCCCTTTGTCACGTACGAAGTATTTTCTGTTCTTTTAAGTTTTAATGTTGCTCCTTATTTTCATTTGAAAGAAACAAGATTTTTTTTCTAATTTACCTCTTTTTTGACGTTTTGTTCCCTTTCAAGTTAAAATCTAGCGTATATGTCTCTTCCTAGCTGTGGAATGTCTTGTGTATATCAGGTCAATCCCAAAATGGGATCAAGATATATCAGAAAAAATGAATTAAGCAACTACTGGAAAACTGAACGAACTTATTACCCTCACTTCATTGATGGGTTGAAGAATTGGAGCTTTTTTGATTTTAGGATAGAATTTATGTCGGCACATTGAGTTCTCTTTTTTTTCTTTTCTTTTTTTTTTTATTCAAACAAGAGTGGGTACTTGGAGTGAAGAAAAATATTATATGACTTGAGCAAATACTGGTTAAAAATAAAAGGTGGTCCTATATTACAGCTAAACCTTCAGAACCTGCATATCTTTTTCTAAGGGTGTTGTGGGGGGATTTTGCTTAGAAAAACTATATATTGCTTAAAAATAATCTCAGAGGGAGTTGAATTCACAAAATTCTGAAAGACATGGGATGTATATGCAAGTTGCGCAAAGCTGTATACAGGGGGGGGGGTATAGAATTTGACCCCCCCCCCCAAAAAAAAAAGATGTCCACAGCACAAAATTAAAAAGAAGTCCACAGCATCAATGTTCTTGTGTTCTGGTTGCCCTGGAACTTCTTCTCCTTTTCAGTCTTATGATTGTATAAGAACGTGTGATTCAGTAGCTTTAATTCGTTTTTCCTGATTCCAGTGAGTCTGCAGGCATACGGCGTTGTATGCCTGCAAAAAGGAGGTTGAATTCACAAAATTCTGAAAGACATGGGATGTATATGCAAGTTGCGCAAAGCTGTATACAGGGGGGGGGATATAGAATTTGACCCCCCCCCCCCAAAAAAAAAAATTGGTTGACCCGTAAAGATTTAAGAAAAATGCATATAAACAAATTTTTTATGTGTTTTTTTACAGTTTTTTTTTTTGTAAAACTCTCCGAAAAATACCTGGATACGTTCTTGGAGTTGCATGAAACAATTAGGAAAATTATCAGCCCACCTGAAACCTCTTGAATGCCCCAAGAGTTCTTGAATTTTTCTGAGATCCTCAGAAAAATACTAGAGCCCTTGGTTCATCTTACTCTAAACCTTTATTTTCTCTATAAGGGAATAGGAGCTTAGGTATAGAAATAGGGACTATGTTAATACAGGACCTAATAAAAGATGGCTACGGGGCATCGCCAGCCCCAAAATAAGAAATTCGTTCTTGAGGGGAGTGGTCATAACGAGAATTATGAGATGTTTATGGATACGAGTATATAGAGATATCCTGACACATAAATGAAAACTATAACTATCTGGTTTTGGAGGGTGCACTGTGTTCACTTCCTCATGTCTCTATGGAGGAGGTATTATTGGAGGGTGGGAGGAGGGGAGGAGGGGGGGGGGGTCATAAAAATAATACAAAATGGGTGAATTGTGAATTATACTTACTTACTAATACAGTTGAATTATAGGATATCCGTCAATATGTGAAGGGATATCCTGGAATATTTATGAAAATTATGGTTATTTGGAAGATGAAGATGGGTTTAAACGATTGTTTGCCTGTTATTCCAAGCAAATTATTGGTCCTGTGTCAATCCTAAATTCTTGGTCAACCTTCCGAAGACCATAGGCAGGCGTGCCTTGATTGCCTATGATTCCTGGCAATCTAATGGTCCTATATCAATTTTAAATACTTGGTCAACCTGCCTGAAACTCTTGGCAGGCCTGCCTTTCCAAAAACTAGTATATAAGTACTTGTCCAATAAGAGAGTTTTACTTACTCCCACTATTTATGTCTCTCAATTACTAGGACTATATGTCTTAGCTTTTTTCTACAATTAACCATCTCTTGATGCCTACTGCATCAAGATCAACTAGAATCAGCCGAAAGCTTCGACCGAGTCCGTTGATTTTGAATTGAAAATCAAGTATTTTACAGTAGGCCTCAAGAAATGACTAAGTGTAGGAAAAAAGCCAAGACAGATAGTCCGAGTAATTGAGTGGCAAAAATGTTTAAATGGCACGGATAAATGGTGGGAGTAAGTATGACTCTCTTGTTGGACAAATACTTGTGTGTTAGTTGTGTTAGTCTTGTTAGTTGATTTTGAATTGAAAATCAAGTATTTAACAGTAGGCATCAAGACATGGCTAATTGTAGAAAAAAGACAATACAGATAGTCCGGATAATTGAGAGGCAAAAATATTTAACTGGCAAAGTGTTCCTGGCTGCGCCGTGTTCCCCTCATCTATGGACATGCCTGTGTGCAGTCATGGATGCCTCCTGGGGAATTGCAGTGCTTATTGTGACAACAAAGAGCAAGAAGAAATAACCTATAATTCTTTCTTGGATATTGATTATATGAGCTCTGTTTTTAGGCCACCCATACCAAACACGGTGTTGGACACAGGTTGTGTAGACTGTCGTTTTGAGTCCTCTGGTCAACACGGGTTTGGGTATTTCACAACCCGTGTTCAACCATGCTTTTCTGGCGCGTTACAATTCTGAAGAACCCCTGTTCCACACGCTTGGAACTCGTAAGATGAAAAAGCTTTAAATTTTGGCTGGGTTAAACACGGAGAACCTGAAAACAATTTGTGTTAAACCTTCTCAAAACACGCTTCAAACCTGGTGTCTGAAAACACAACTATGTTAATGCATTGTTATCATTCTATTGATATCAATTTTCGTTAAAACATCTGTTTAAATTTCATGTAATATAAAACCTTTGTAATTACTGCTGAGGGTGAGGAGTAGGGAGACGTAAAGGAATTTGATGGTACTTGCCACTTGATGGCACTGGAAGGAAGTGGTATTAATTTTCTATCAGAAAAAGCAAATTTGATTTAATCAGTGTATTTTTTTCGTCGATAAAATATTCAAATTTAATTTAGTGTCCCAATTGTTGCAAGCGCTTGGCCGCTAAATTACCATTTGACCTTTTGAATATCTGATTTTGTTTTCTCAGCCGTCCAAGGGTAAAAGTATATGCTTGGCAAATTTATGGGCCACACCACTATACCTGCACATAATATAGGGAGAGATAATATACAATCAGTAGTAGAATCTTTGTACTTTTCCTGGATTTATTCCTGTATTCAAGAACGCAACGCTTGGCTATGTTTAATTGTTTGGATCTTTTGCTGAATTCATAATTTGCCTTAATAATTTTATTTGTGATCTGCATTGCAAAGATATTATAATTTTCTTCGATTGAAGATCTGTCAGCGTTGACGGGGAATCAACAGCGGCTAAAATCTGATTCCAGGCTAAACAGTATATTATTGCTCTTTCAGAATTATATCTCTATTGTTGCATGCAACACTGGTGTTTCACTGTTTGCACATCACTGTATAAAAATTTGGTAATCCAGTCTAGGGGAGTTCAAATATTAGCATTATTTGAACTAAAATATGTAGATAGATATTAGTTTCTTCTTAGCCCTACTTATTGCTAAGTCTAGGGTACAAATGCTGGAATTTTTGTCTTATCAGTTTTTTTTTAACATACATTATTGTTCTTTTTCTTTTATCCAAGTTAAGTGTTAAGCTTCCTGATGCATCTATCGAAATATAATAATCAATGTTAACGTAATATTGAATTTATAGATATACCTTCTGAGACCTCTCCTCTGTCGTCAAAGTTGCGATAGATTTTAATTAAAAGGGAAAATCAGGAATTTACATTAAAACCAGCAAATGTACACAAATAACCCTTTTGGTAAATGTAGCCCATTTTGGTTATTTTCTGTAGCCCAAATGTAAAGCAAACGTAAAAAGAAGGAAACAGTAGACCTACTATTTTCTATGGCTAAATAGTATTCTCGTACTGTATTCTGTGCATATTTTCCAATAGTTTTCTTAAAGCTCCGTTTTTATGAGCTTTTTTTGCGATTGTGATGAATTTGTTCCCTCCTCCGGAAATAAATTTCTGATTAAGGGCTAGATCTTGGCTCTCAAATTCGGCCAAATGCAAAGCAAAAGGAAAAAGAATTTATAAAAGAATAAATTCAACTGTTATGTTTGTTTAGGCTTTGATAGTTAAACTTTACGATTTTGCTGTAATGGTGAGTTCTTTTCGAATTTCAACTTTTCTTTTGGGTTATATTCCGAGGCATGGCTGACTTAGCTCGTTCCAAGCGTGGCGGAAATGTACCACGCGTGCTGGAACTCTCCCACAGTTGGTGGGACTGTGTCGTACACATGGCGTTCTAAGAACATGTCGTTGTCTGCTGGGCGCCACAATGAGCCTGAATGCGGCTTGAACGTGCAGCAAGTACACCAGGCGGCCGAAAGTGGATAACCCCTTTTTATGTTCACTTTCTTTCTGAATCTAACAAAGAAAGCTATTCATGTATCTAATTCTAAGATCTTGGTCTCTCTGAAATCTGTTCACTTTCCATTTTAACTATTTATTGACTATTATTCTATTTCAGAAACTGCTAGAAGCTGATCAAAGGGCAGTTGAAGAAATGAATCGCTTGCGTGAAGATATTGCTCGTATGACCCAAGAGAATTTGAAACTAAGGGAGGAGAGCATAAGAATGAACAGGGCAGCTTCTATTGGTGAAAGCAAAGCAGACAACTTTGCCCGTGCTCATGCGCAGCCCATCGCTGAGCCAATGAGCTATACCACTATCATTTTCATTTTAGTTGCTGTTTTATTAGGATATATTGCTAGCAAAATTTATTAAAGAATTTGGAATAGCCTGTTACAGCTTCAAAGCCAGTTTTTCTCCTCTGTAGTTTTTTTTTGCGTTTTATTTGTTCAAAGAGTATGGGAAACTATAAAGAGATGTAATTCGAGATTTTCTCCGAGAAATAAAAGAGTAAAAACAATGTTATCCCAACAAAATCACAGAACATGTATTATAAAAAAAATAATAAAAATATTCGTTGTTTTAAATGAAGAAACCTGAATTATGAAAGTAGAATTGTTTCAAGAATCGAGAATATTTACACGAATCTGATCATTTGAAAAGACCTGATTTTGATTCACTGTTCCATCGCTAGTTATTAAGATAAAAGTTTTCGTATTTGGGCAAAGTTAAAGGAACTGATTTTGCCGAAAAGAAGTATCTGCGCTTAGGACTAGACTTTGTTCTGATTATTAGTCTAGCCTTTAAAATAAATTAAAAATCTGAATTACACACGTGGAATGTTACAAAAATTGGAATATTTACACGATTCTGATCATTTGAAAAGATCCACTTCTGTCGATTCTGATTCACCGTCTGATCATTAGTTATTAAAATATTTTTCGTTTCATTACATTTGGGTAAAGATAAAAGAACCACTTTTGCCGAAAAGATGTATTTGTTTTAAATACTAACCTAGCCTTAGTTATTTCAGAACCGATAAAAATCGTAAAAAAAAGAAATACCGTAAAGAAAGAGATTGTGAAAAATTTTAGGTAAGATCTAAGTAAACTTAACAGCTTGTTTATATTGTACTTGTTTTGAAATATTACTAGAACCAAAGTTTAATCTCGTGAGTTTCCTCTACTCTGTTTGATATGTTGATTATGGGGGGGGGGTCAATCAGTTTTTTTTTCCACTGAAAGCTATCACCGTGCCATCTCTAAAATGAGCGGTTTTGTTTCTTGAATATGTATTACCCCTCTTTCATATTAGAGATGATTCTGAAAGGGTAAATTGACCTAAAATAGTTTAAATATTGCTGCAAAAGCGATAAAAAAATCAAGTCGGGAAGGAGAAAAAGGCTGTAGAAAGAAATAGTCTCGAAAAAAAAAATTTCGGAGCTGGGTCCCGGTCCAAAATTGCGACTATGCTTACACTTCTGGGCATATGTATGTAAACTAGCATATAAATGGCAAATAATTTTCTGCTGTCTTCTAAATCTTTTTTCTTAATTAAGCTCGGTAAATTATTATCACACACACAGAGTGACTGAGGGATTATTTCCTTGCTCCCAAAAGTACTTGCAGCAGGATCTAATCTCTCTTGGTAGTTCAACGTCTAAATGTGAGCTTATTGAGGTAACCAGTCCCCTCCCTTTCTAGAATCGAACCTGTGGATAATACTTGAATTCATTGCTGCATCTTAAGACACACATCATTCAAACTTGTATGGTTTTGCCTCCTAGCAGTGGAAACAAAATCTCCTGCCATCTGGCATTCCTATCCATTGTCCACAAGTGAGGACAATGCTTGAAGTCACTGTTGTATCCTGAGCCATTCATCATTCAAACTTGTATGGTTATGATCCCCAGCAGTGGAAATGAAATCTTCTCCTGTCATCAACCTTTCCCAGATAAAACCTTGAATATCACATGTCTGAACGTCTTGTCCGTGTTTTCAAGAAAAATTGAATAACATCGGCTCTAGTAACTCAAAAGGCGTTCTGTATTCAAAAAGGCGTAACTAACGATTGTATTTCATCCCAATAGCTAAGCCACACCGGAGCAATTTTTTCTTCCTGTCGTATATAATTCTCTAGACAGTTTTGAATTTTTTTCCAGTATCTTGGAATTGCTCCTGATATTTTTGATTTTTTTTTTCAATTTTGTCCTAATAATTTCATTTAGCGCTTCAAATTTCGCATTTCGTTTTATCCAGAACCCTAAAAACCTGAATATTGTTTTTTCAGTTTTTCACCCTCGTCCTTTAAGCTTATTCCTGCAAAACGTATTTTGAATTACTATTGACGTATTGACGCCTGGCGTATTACTATTGACGCCTGACGTATCGATTTGCTCCGTATGTAGCATGAAATAATAGCGAAATGAATGGAGCATATTCTGATTGATAGCCACTCTGTGATGTTTAGGCATCCCTTGCTAAGGCTTACCCAAAACACCAGTTAGGTATAATTATTAGGATGGCCTTCAAGACTAAGCTTTTATTAGCCCTCCTTCCAGTTTAATTGTTAGTTTCGCGAATAGAGATGGATTTTATTATGAAAATCCAAAACTGTATAAAGATTTTGCAATGATTGATATTGGTCTGGCAATAAGGAGGAGGGGGGCTGATCCAACGAATCTGCAACCGGGGCTATTGTCATTTAGTCAATCTGAAATTTATATCCATATATTCTCCATCTAATATGAAGTATTAAAGAAATGAATAGACTATATTCCAGCTGAGGGCAGCTCCTCTCGTATAGTAAATAATGTTTAGGCACCCATAGCTAAGGCCTGGCCAAAACGGCTTTTATGTATTATTATTAGGGTGGTCTTAAACTCTTAGCTTTTATTTTTGACGTAACCAGAGATGGATTTTATGTCTGAAACTTAAAAGGCTGAATCTCCTTAACGAAACTAAACTTTCCCATCGTTATCTGCTGGAGGTGAATTTTCTTCTAAAGGTTATGTAATCTTAAATTTTGTGAAGAAAGGGGGCTAAGAAAAAGCTAATCTAACCTAATTTGCCAGTAGAGCTGATATCATTTAGCGCAATTTGAATATTTATAAACGTATTTCATTCGATTGTTGCTAAATGGTAGTGAATTTTATGTAAGTTGACCACAAGCCAGTTCAGTGCCCCAATTCATTGTTATTAGTCCTCTTTTTCCTCACCGTTATCATTGGCTACTCAACTTTTATAGTTCATGACTATGATTAAAGACTAAATTTGCGTCAAAAAAAAGAAAAAAAATTCTTTCTTTAAGACATGGCTAATTTTCACATTTCAAATAAATTGTCAAAGTGTGGTAATAATTAGGCTATTTTAACCCTTCAAAATGCTAGTTTTAACTGTAACTTAGTTAATGCAGTTTGATTGTTATTTTCGTTTTTATTGGATTATATTATCATCTATGTATCGTTTGATTGACCGGTTGTGTATGATTGATCTTTCTTCTGTTTGCCTTTCTTTTATAGAAATACAAAGATTTGGTTTTTAAATATAACGCTAGTAGTAATTCTGAGCTATAACTGCAACTGAAGTGAGTTTTGTGATATTGAATTCCAATATAACTTATAAATCTAATTTCGTCTTTTTGTAACACGATTTGCGATTGTGTAGGTTTTTTATTCTTTTTTTGTTCTAGGGAAAATCTCGTACTTGAACCTTGTAAAAGTTCCTGGTCACACTTGTCCCCTCCCTCTCGAGAAATTCCCTGAGGACACTCAAGATGTTCCTCCACCTCTACGTTCTATTCCGATAAACATATGAATTTAATCTTATATTACAAAGAAAACATTTTGCAATCAGAAGCGTGCTGTCACCCAGCATCATCTATATTAAGGCTTTATCAAAATGAAGGGACTTTAGAAAATTTTGAATTAATTTATTTTCAAGAAATTTATACCTCCCCCTACCCGCAAAACCTTTTCCATGTGTACCTGAATGCTCACGGAAATTTAGAAATATCCGATATACAAATATACTTTCTGAGCCATCGAATCGCCATTTTGGCTGACTCCGTACTTTAGACCGGTTTCTGAAAGTCTCGTTGAATATGAAATTTCTGCAAAAACGATTGAATTAAATCTCAATAGGCATAAAGCCCCCCCCCCCCCTCTTGACGGTCCTACTAGTATTGCTACTTCTGCTATTAAGAATTAGTCCCTCCTCTCCCATACAAAATTGCTAAACCAAAAAGTCAAGGCTGCTTAAAAGTTAAATTTAAGAAGTAAGTTACATTTGAAGGAAATCATCTGCCTTTTGTTATATTTTCATATCAAAACTTTGTTATAATATTTTGTTATATTTTTGTTTGTCATTATGGCTGTTTTTCAAGCCTTATGTATAATGACAGATTAATTCATTTAGCTTTAACACCTATGCATGTGTCGCTTGAAGCACTCAGGCTAGGAGGATTGAGATACCTCATTTAAATAACTTATTAGTCATATCAAAGAGTATGGGTGACTTACAGTGGTGGGAACTGGCACTAGTGTCGGCAAAAAGATCCCCAGTGTCATCTAGCGTTTGGAGAAGGCATTTTTACTTTAATAATAATAATAATTAATTTCGTTTGCGTAGTTGGTAAGTGTCTGATCTCAGTTTCTCATAGAAAAACGATTGAAAAATTTGAAAAAATGCCAAGTGTTGGTAAACGCTAGATGGGGTTGATCTTTTTTACCGATACTAGTGCCAATTTTTACTCTTATAAGTCACCCATGCTCGTTGGGTCATATTTTATGACTCATCATCATCTAGAATTTGTACACAATTATCTTTTACTTAATATCATTTAGGCTTAACCATGGGAAAACAAAAGAATGGGATACTATGTGGGCAAATGTTCAATTAAGAACACCTTAAATCTGGATAGCCTCTTCTTTAAAATAGACATCGCTGGGTGTTCAGATTCATTTCGTCGGTGAAGTTTCATTTTGAGCACCTTCTTACGGAAGTCGACCTTGCCTCTGAAAACCATCATTCCGTGACTTTCAACTTTCATGTCCCATTTGCCCAGCGTCATCACTCCGAAACTTTGAAGCCCAATAATATGAAATAATATTCAAGCCTTTCTGCTGAAAAGTTAACGGTGGGAGGGGGATGGAGTTGAAAGGGCACAAGGTTCTCTTTCAGCCTGTAATCACACAAATTGAAAAGTCTTATACGGTTTCCACTTCAAACAAGGTAAAATTACAAGCCTATGCTAAAAAGTTGGAGGGGCCAAGGATCCATTATATGCCTCAAATCTTATGGATTGTTTTCAATATGTTCATTTCTAACATACCCTGTTTTTTTTTAGAAAGTTCGAACGAGAAATATTTCTCCGTAGTAAAATGACTGATCACGTCGGGAACATAAGACCCCAGGTGCTGATAGTATGGTAAATGAATTTTTTAAATGTGGTGGTTGTGAGGTTAGAGATAAGGTACTGAAGAGTATGAATATGATCTCTGAAAAAGGGAAAGTACCTACCGATTGCAGGAAAACTCTAATTAAACCATTCTGTAAGAAAGGTGATAGGAGTGAGTTTGGTAATTATAGAGGTATTAGCCTGGTTTCTGTACGAAGCAAATTACTTAATATGATGATCCTTTTTAAACTGAGAGATGCTGTAGATAAAATTTTAGGAGAACAGCGTGGTTTTAGGAAGGGTAGAGGATGCGTCGACGAAATTTTTACTCTTAAATTAATAATTGCGAAGTGCCTAAATCATCAAACGCCATTAGTCCTCAGTTTATAGTTTATTAGCAAGAGTTCGATTCATCTGATAGAAGAGCTTTAGCGAAGGAGAATGACATTGCTGCAGTTAAGGTAGGAAATGAGGTTAGTAGCTGGTTTCGTGTTAAATTAGGAGTTAAGCAGGGTTACATTCTATCCCCATTTATATGCATCATTTTGATCGATTTTATCCTTAAGGAGCACGACAAAGACTATGGGAGAGCATCATACCATCAGATTCAGTATATCAGAGAACCCTATTGTTGAGGTTACAAGCTCCTATCTACAAAAATATGGACCCTTTTCAGGGGTGGTTGTATCGAACCAATGATCTTCGAAAGTTGGATGGTAGCTCATTCGAACGGAAATCAAAAGTTCTAGTGTTCTTTTTAAGCGGCCAAAAACATTGGAGGGAAAGTAGCCCCATATAAGGATTTGGTTTTTAAATTTATGAAACATTGTTACAAATTACTTTAAAACCTTAACATCAGGATTTAGCAAAAGTATCAAACTCGAAAGCTTTCCATGGGCTTCGTTTGAGCTGTAAGTAGGATATGGACTAGCTACTTTCCAAGATAGTCATAATCTAGAATTTCACCAAAATTTGCCCCTGAATGAAGAAGTTCTATTATTTGTTAGATATTGAACATTTTCAACAGTATTGTAGAACCTCAATTTGTTTACTGAGGAGATTGATTTTCTCTTGTTGAACCTTTATGTGCTATTGAAATACCTACTCATATGTGAATAATGAATGCTGATGCAGCGTTTTTTCTATAAAATATTGTGATATACCTTAAAATGGGGTACCTTATGAGGTACCTTTAGATGACGTCTAATATCCAACATTGCCATTCCTTGGGATTTTCCTTAGTGACTTGAGATTTCAGTTCTGAACTGTACCAGGGAGCGCAAACACCAAAGTGGGGTTGGCTAGGGGGCGGAGAGGTGCGTCACGGTGATGTACAGCGGAATGTGGGCGCTTGGCGGACGGGCATGCCATCGTGCAGCTGCAGGGGGAGGCTACTCCGGGGCTTAAATGGCCTTTTAATAGAAATAAATTAGTTAACAAAAGCGTATAATTTTTTTATGTTTGGTTTTGTTAAGTATTTAATTATTACAATTTTTTGCCGAAGGATTTTTTTGTTTGTTTTTGTAGCTGCACTCGTAAAAAGTTTGTATATAATATAAGATAGTTTTAAGTTGTAGTTAGTGTGAAATCATGTTCCATGCGTCTCCGGTATGCTTGTTTATTATAGGGCTCTTCTCATGTGAAAATGAAACAAATTCCAACATTTTTGATAGCAAGTGTTACATTTGCAATCCTAGTAGGTCACATAAGACTTGCCCAGTTCGAGTAAAAGGTTTGGACTCTTGTATTGATGTTTAGAATTCCCACGCCAAAGGGTTTTTATGTTCAAATTGTCATTACGATAAATGTGAACAGTGGCAAAAGACTTCCTGCTTTGATATCGAAAAATGTAATTCAAAATTTTAGTGTCCCTTAAGAGAGTCGTTACGTCGCGGGTTTAGATTATGCTGAAAAGAAACTCATGGTTCAAAATTCAACGATTGTGATAATAAACAAATGAGGTTTTCCACCACTCCTGTCAGGATTATCGAAATTACGGCTATAAACCTACAGGCTCTTACGTGGCTGTTACTTAAAGTGAAGATCCACTAGTGAATTCAGTATGTGACATTGGCTCTAGAGACAACGGCTGCGAGCTGATGGGCTGCAACTAGAGACAACGGCTGCAACGGGCTGCTGCTGATGCAACGGCCTCCTCTACGCCACGCTCTTTACGCTAAAGTTTCTTATTGTTTTAAAAAATAATGGTGTGAGAAAGAGTCAAAATTTAGCGTAAAGAGTGAGGCGTTGAGGAGGGGACAGCCCCTTTCATATACGGAATAATTTCTGTTCCTTCTAAGTTTTAATATCGCTCCTTATTTTCAGTTAAAAAAAGTTGTTTTTTTTAATTTCTGAACGTTTTTGAATTAATGCAGCTTTGATTTTGGCTCACCGTACATGAATAATTAAAACGGAATTTGCAAATTAATTTTCTTTTTTTTTTGGCTAAATGGCTTTCTCGAAATTTAGTTCTGACGTAAATTACGAATTAACTTACGTAACGAACTTCTATATTCGTATGTTTTTATTACGTATATTAGGGAGTTCGCCACCTAGTCAATACCTCGCTCTTTACGCTAAACTTCTAATTTTGTTCGAATCACAAACCCATGATTTACAAAGGCCGTTTAATTAGAATATATAACTCTTTTAAAAGTACTAAACAATACTTTTGCGTAAAGAGCGAGGTATTGAGTCGGGGGTGACCCCCCTCCCCATATACGAAATATTTTCTGTTCGCTCTAAGTTTTAATGCTGGTCCTTATTTACAGCTAAAAAAAACTCGTTTTTTATTTAACTTCTGATCGTTTTTTCAAATAATGCTTGAAAATCCGGCGCCCCCTTGATAGAAGTCCCTTCCCCCAAGGAAACATCCTCTATGGAAAGATCCTACCACGTGAAACTTCTACAGTGGAGTTCTCTAATACGCTGAATCTAGTGGTGTAAGTTTCCTTTACTTTCTATGAATTTTAGGGGATGTTTCCCTCTTTTTTCGAAAATAAGGCAAATTTTCTCAGGCGCGCAACTTTTGATGGGTAGAACTAAACTTAATGAAACTTATATATTTGAAATCAGCATAAAAATCTGATTCTTTTGATGTATCTATTGGTATCAAAATTCCGTTTTTTAGAGTTTCGATTATTATTGAGCTGGGTCGCTCCTCACTTACACTTCGTTACCACAAACTGTTTGATGAGTCTGCCGTTCTCATCCTGTACTGATGTTGTGTTACGTTTTCTCTCAGCTCCTTTTGCTTCCTTGAGAAGCCCGGGTTGGCCCGGGTTGAAACCCACGAGTTCTATATTATGAACAAAAACAAGTCTCATTGATTATACAATGAGATGCAATAAAAAAGAAATAACACTGTAAGTGAACGTTAAGAAATATGGTGAGATTAAACATATTTTTTGCTTAAACTTATACAGACAGCTAAAAAAAATACGAAAAAAGAAATATATTAATAAAAAGACAATTAATAAAATTCATCAAAAACAGACACACATTAGGTAGAGATTTCCAGGGTTATTTATATCATGGAACGGAAAGCTGGTTTCCCATTTTCTACAATTAAAGATTATACTATTATTATTAAAGATTATATAATCATTATTAAAGATGTTAATTGTATAATCAGTTTCTACAATTAATCATAGTGACAAGCAACATATTTTCACTACTGTAGTCATGTTTGATGGATTTCGAATTACTTGACTTTCTTAGAGAAGTAACTTTGCATACTAAAATTTATTGTTTCCATGGTCGCTGAAAGACTATAGAGTCTTATAAATTGGTCTTTTATGGAAATTGCTGATTAAAGTTCAATTATTTTTGAAATTTCGTCCTTTGAAATTTACAGATTCTTATAAATCTGAAGGACGTTAAAAGAATTTTATATGTATGATTAATATAATTTACTGAAATTTTGTTAATCTTTATTGTAGTTTTACTGCCGCAATACTGCAAAGAGTGTTTAACTGGTCGTATCCAGGGGGGGGGTAACCTCTTTCATTTTTATTGCCATATGACCTTTACACATGAGAGAATTTATTAAAAGCACTTGGATATGAGCAATAGCTTTTAAATGAGTCATTGAACATCTTTCTACGATGGTGTGGACAAAACTTTGAAAAACACATCAAAAATATATTTTTATGCATTTGTATTTAATTATTACTAGTCAGACAAACGTTTCGGGTGATGGGGTTCAAACTCCCTAACCCCTCCCCTGAATACAACCTTGTGTGGTAGCATGCCATCCCTGCTAATGTCACAGTAGCCTGCTGGCAAGCAGATGATTTATGAAATTTACTAAGAGGGTTGGGAGGGGGAATATACGGAAGAGGTGATTGTAAACATCCATTTAAGGGTTTTGGACCATACATATTACAATGATACCCTCCTTATACTTCCAAGCTTTTCCACTTGAGAAGTGCCACCAAAATTTTAGTTCCATGCTGCACTTACAGATGGTGGAATTTATATAAAGCACTTAGATATTAGTAATACCTTTTAAACGAGCCATTAAACATCTCTATGATGTTCTGGTAATCCGCAAATCCTGGTAGATAAAGACACATCAGTGCTATTTATGCAAAAAAGTTTGAATTTTTGTTCTGATTCTTTTGAAAATACTGATCAAACGGGACGTTAAATATTGAACCAAAAGTATTTAAAGAAAGAAAACTTTAACTATAACGTAAGAAGCAGGGGTCGAAAAAGGGGCAGGCCCCCTCATATACGGATTAATTTCTCTTCTTTTTAATGTTTCTCCTTACTTTCAGTGGAAGAAAACTTGTTTTTTTTATTTAATACTTATAAGATTAACTGAAACAATAGTTACCATGGCTGAATGGCAATTTTTCCTCATTTGGCAGTTTTGTTCAAAATGCGTTTTTCAGCTTTTGGTTACTATGGACCGTGGTTCCCTCTATACTAGACTACAGCTACTGCTTTTTACCCCTCCAAATTTTTTGTTTGACTCGTAAAAAGTAACAAAAATGCACATAAACAAATTTTTGAAGCACTTTTAAGCCTCTCCCCCTTGTACCTCTCCCCCTCAATTGTACCTCTCCCCCTCAATAAAAATTCTGGATACGACCTTGGCCATAATGGGGAAAAAAATATGCAGAAGTCTGTCTAGATATTAGCTCGGATTCCTTATGCGATAATTTGTTGACTTTTCAAATAAACGAATAAAAACAAAGTATTAACTTTGTTATCAAAGTAGAAAAAGAATTTTTTCCTTCTAAACGCATGAGCTTGATTCTAATTGGTGTTTTTCACAACAGTCCTAGATTAATAACTCTTAGTTAGTAGACTAGTAAACCACACAAAATTGTAATTATTTGGATAAAAACGCTTCTTTTTATATATTAGCCCCCCCCCCTTTAAGAAAATCTTCTTATTAGCCTTCGCAGGGGGGGGGGGTGAAATATTGATAACGTAAAGTTTAGTACCTTGTGTTCTTGCAGAAGTCTGTCTAGATATTAGCTCGGATTCCTCATGCAATAATTTGTTGACTTTTCAAATAAACGAATAAAAACAAAGTATTAACTTTGTTATCAAAGTAGAAAAATAATTTTTTCCTTCTAAACGCATGAGCTTGATTCTAATTGGTGTTTTTCACAACAGTCCTAGATTAAGAACTCTTAGTTAGTAGACTAGTAAACCACACAAAATTGTAATTATTTGGATAAAAACGCTTCTTTTTAGATATTAGCCCCCCCCCTTTAAGAAAATCTTCTTATTAGCCTTCGCAGGGGGGGGAGGGTGAAATATTGATAACGTAAAGTTTAGTACCTTGTGTTCTTGCAGAAGTCTGTCTAGATATTAGCTCGGATTCCTCACGCAATAATTTGTTGACTTTTCAAATAAACGAATAAAAACAAAGTATTAACTTTGTTATCAAAGTAGAAAAAGAGTTTTTTCCTTCTAAACGCATGAGCTTGATTCCAATTGGTGTTCCTCACAAACAGTCCTAGATTAAGAACTCTTAGTTAGTAGACTAGTAAACCATACAAAATTGTAATTATTTGGATAAAAACGCTTCTTTTTAGATATTAGCCCCAACCCCCTTTAACAAAATCTTCTTATTAGCCTCCACAGGGGGGGGGGGGGTTGAGGGGTGAAATATTGATAACGTAAAGTTTAGTACCTTGTGTTCTTGCAGAAGTCTGTCTAGATATTAGCTCGGATTCCTCATGCAATAATTTGTTGACTTTTCAAATAAACGAATAAAAACAAAGTATTAACTTTGTTATCAAAGTAGAAAAATAATTTTTTCCTTCTAAACGCATGAGCTTGATTCCAATTGGTGTTTTTCACAAACAGTCCTAGATTACGAACTCTTAGTTAGTAGACTAGTAAACCATACAAAATTGTAATTATTTGGATAAAAGACACGTCTTTTTAGATATTAGCCCCCCCCCCCTTTAACAAAATCTTCTTATTAGCCTTCACAGGGAGCGGGGAGGGTGAAATATTGATAACGTAAAGTATAGTACCTTGTGTTCTTGCTGATATAGCAACATATCTATGTATATATATCCTGTTCTCTTATTCCCATGCATATGCATGGCAATCTGTTTTGCCATATATTTCTTGCCAATGCCGGAATAGCCAATAAATAGCCAGACTAGTGGACTGAAGAGACTAGAGGTCTCATCTGTGGTAAAAAAAAGCCTTCTACTTTTCAGGCATCTACCCCCCCCTTCCCCCTCGTTTAACTGTAAATTCCTTCTGAGTCATTTGCGTTTTACTGAGAACTATGTGTCTTGAACAATCCTTGGAAAGAACTAATAAAATTAAGAGAAGGAAAAGCAAAGGCTTCTACCGAAACAGAAATCGAGAATAAATTTTGTGAGTTTGCTATTGGATCCTGCCTTGATGAATTTTATTTTAAAATACCAAAACAACCCAGACATTGCATACTGCAAAATATGCTGCAAATATTTGTGTGGAAGCATAACTACTGCTTCTACTACTGCTAACAACTCAACGCAGCACCAAGCCGCCTGAGGTAAATACAGCTACGGACGGTGCTCCTATTCAAATCTATTCAAACCAATCTATTCAGAGCCTCCCCCTTTACACCCTCCGAGGAAGTTCTAATTTCCTTTAAACGTTTCTTTATGACATCCTCCCACCCAAACAGCGGATGACCTGCTTTTCCGTTTAGCGCTAGATGGTTGGCCGAAGAGGACAATCTACGACAATCTGTCATCCTTCCTCCGCAAAACGTGCCCTTGTCATCTCAACCTTTCCCTCATTGTAGCCATAGAAAGTGGGATTGAACCACACTTTACGTACAGCCTAGTGTTTGAAATACGGTCAGTTAGGTAGGCTCCAAGAGCAATCCGTAGGCAATTTTTCTGGAAAACATCTAGCAAATCTTCATCCATTGTTTTAGCTTCCATTATTCTAATCTTGGTTTGCAGGCTTATCTTCCTATTCTTACAAATCAAGTTCTGAAACAACTGCATGCCGAACCTATTATTGACGCAAGAATGAAGTTGACAGGATGGATAGGGACAGAAGAAATTACATCCAAGAAGATTGATAGCGTGATTCTGGTGCTAAAATCACCATTTCCAGACAGTGCTGTGTGCAAATACCGTACTGTGGGCTGTGTGCAGTGCTGTGAGTCAAGGTCGCACTAAGACAAATGGGATTGTCCGTCATTTCTGCACCCACTGGAAGGAATGTACTAGTGAAAGAACTAAACGACTTATTATTCGTCCATCATAGATGAATCGACTGACAAGTGTAATTAGAAAGTTTTAGCACTTGCTGTTGAAAATAAGAAGTCAAGCCATTTGGTTCGTGGCAGAAGAGATTGATTCTCAATCACGATTTTTTACCCAGAATTATTAATAGATAAAAATGGTCTTGAATCAAAGGGAAATGGAGCTATTGCAGAATCTTTCAGTGCTCATTTTGCTAGTATTGGTTCTGATGTTGCTCGTGGTCTTGGCTCAACTTCAGCTACTTCATATAAAGAATACCTTCGTCAATCAGAGGATACAAGTATGTTTTTGACCCCAGTTAGTCTTGATGAATTCCAGAAAAACTTAGTAAATTTAAATAGAGGTAATTCATTAAGTTCGGATGGACTTTCAACTAATCTTTTGAAACACCTTGCATCTGTAATTCATACACCTCTTGTTTCTATTTTTAATTTGTGTTTATCTTTTGGGGT
Source organism: Artemia sp. Qi Xiang Cuo (assembly GCF_049724085.1). NCBI lineage: Eukaryota > Metazoa > Arthropoda > Branchiopoda > Anostraca > Artemiidae > Artemia > Artemia sp. Qi Xiang Cuo. The sequence goes on along the minus strand of NC_142812.1, from coordinate 9,875,837 downwards.
ATTCCCTACTAAATGGAAAATTGCCCGAGTTATCCCACGGTATAAAAAAGGTGATAAAACTAATATTGATAATTACCGACCTATTGCAATACTTTCTCCTTTGTCAAAGATTTTAGAAAAGTTATTTCACAAAAGAATTTTGTCTTATTTAGATAAAAAAAATCTTTTAACCAAAAGCCAGTTTGGATTTAGACCAGGTCGTTCTACTGAACAAGCAGTTGCAGCCCTTTTGCTTAAAACTAATGATTCACCGAATAATAATAATTATGTATCATGCATTTTCTACAATATAATAAAAGAATCTGATGCTCTAAATCATTCCATTTTGTTTGAAAAACTGAATAACACTGGAATTCGTGGAAAGGCATTGGATTTAATAGTCATATCTACGTAATCGCGGATTCCAGGTAGACCTACGAGGCCATCTGTCTCAGCCTAACTCCCTGGATGATATTGGAGTGCCCCAGGGGTCTAAACTTGGACCGTTAGTATTTTTGATATATATTAATGATCTCCCTAATTGTCTATCCTATAAGGATAGCCTAACACTTATGTATGCAGATGATACAGCGGTATCTGTTGAAGCTAAAACCCCTTCATTATTGATCGAGAACATGGCGTCTGAAATGAATTCAGTTATCCAGTGGTTTTCTTGTAATCGTCTAGTTCTCAATTTGTCTAAGACAGAATTTATGGTTTTTGGGAGAACTAAGCAAGGAGTTGCTAAGGTTGGGATTGATGAGATAGTTGTTTCAGGATGTAGAATTAGACAGGTTAAGAAATATAGATATTTAGGGATTATTCTTGAGGAGCTTTTATGTTTCCTTAGTCATTCTGACCATCTCCATATAAAATTAGCTTGAAATTTAGGATGTTTACATTGATTAAAGCATGTTTTTTCCTTTTTCAATTATTAAAATCCTTTATCATTCTTTAATTGAATCATACCTTAGATATTGTCCCATTATTTACCTAAATACATTTCCTAGTCATTTTAAACACCTCCAGACATTGCAAAATAAAGCGGTAAGAATCCTTGGTACTTTCTTTTATCGTCCTGCACGACTTCAAAATCTTTCTGAAACAAAAATTTTATTTTTATTTCTTCATGCATTAAACCTTAATCAACTTAGGGAATTGCAATTATCACTCTGGCATTATGATATTCAGTCTCCGGCGAGTTATTTTTATGAATAACAAATTCTTGTTACCCCTATTCGCTCACTCGCTTCTTCGTCGGCTCGTTTTGGAGTGTATAGAATCCCTTTGATTAATTGTGAAAGAGATAAATTTTCAATAAGATACCAAATCCCTTCTATAGCAAATAGGCTAAAATTAAATAGTAAATTTAAAATCTTAATAGCCGATCACTTTTAAAGACTAGGTTAGTAGAATATATTATTAACCTTTGATGATGGGGTGATTCTTCTTGATAATTTGTTTCTTAGCATTATTTTTAGATTTTTCCGTGCTGGGTTAGCCTCCTTTGTCCTTCTCCTTCTGTATGTTAAGATATTTTTTGGTTTATCTTCTTTATCTTTATTTTTGGTGTACTTGAACTCATTGTAATAATTGTTAGCCTTCCTTTCGAGTTTAGCTCCCTGTTGGCTTTAATTAATTATTTGTGTTGTTTATATTTATATGAAATACAATTTATCTTATCTATCTTATCTATCTAATCACCTATCGAATCTAGGTGTGCCACTGAAGAACTTGATCGATATTTGTGTTGATAATACAAATGTTAATACTGGCCAACAAAAGGAACGTGCTTCTAATAGAAGTAATCCCGGATTTATTATTACTTGGTTGTATGAGTCATTCTCTTGCATTGTGCTTCATGTATACAGCCAAGAAAATTCCCGAGGTCTGTCTTATATCGCAAATAGCCCGGAAAGAATCGATGAGCTGAAAGCACATCAATAGCATTGTCCTATTGAAAGCCAAGCATTGCTGTAGGTTACGAAAGAAGGTCGTTGAAAGCAGCTATTTAGAGAATTTTGGAGCAGTGGAATCTCATCTTGCTATTTTTCCACTAGCCGCGGTGAAGGGGACTCAGCTGGTGACAAATTCGCAAGACATAAAGCCTTGAAAATACTACTCGTAAATTCCATGGGTGACCACTGCACTAACGCATATTTGAATTTTGTAGTGTTTACTCTTGAAAGTGATTACCACAGAAGGGCGGAGAGACTGATTCTCAATCACCTATCGAGCCTTCTTACAGAAGTCAAGCTTGCCCCTAAGAACCATCATTCTTTGACTCAACTTTCCCATTTGTGCAGCGTAATCACCTTAACTTTGAAGCCTGATAACATAAAATATATTTCAGTCCTTTTGCTGAAAAGTTGACGATGGAAGGGGACGATGTCAAAGGGGCAAGACGTTCTCTTTGTGCCTCCAATCATGCACTGAAGCTATTCTCTGAAAAACCTCAAGAGCAGGAACTAGTGTTACATTTCAAAAACAAAAAAAAAAAAACTAAAAAAGAAAAAGAATCGTTCTGCATGTATTTGTTTATTGAAAGATGGCTGGACTAAAAAAGCACTTTTTCCATTTAAAATCATCAGTATCAGAATTGAGATCAATCATGTTTATTCTTCTTCAAGAGCTGAACGAGGCTGTGCTGGAACAGGCATAACACGAACAGTTCTGTGTCTTGGCGCACCTGGTGCCGTTTTTGGAGCGCGAATTGTCAACTCGCCATCTGGCGTGAAGGTTGAAGATATTTCCATAGGGTCGATTGTCTTGGGAAGAGAGAGTCGCCTCCTGATCCTAATACAATGAAAAAAGATTATTAATAATAATTTCGACATGAAAAATAAAAGTCTGATTATGATAATAACATAGCTCTTTTGATTCCTTCGAGCCGAACTACATTAACCTAAAAAAATATTGAGAACGCGCCTCAAATCCTTTTAAGTACCAAGGACATTAAAATAAAATCATTTTTCTCCCCCCGGACCCACCCTTGGTCTTTTCATACATAAAAAAAATGAAGACTTGAATCAACACAAAGTTGAAAACATTTTTGCCTGCACATATTAAGTATTTTTATTCATAATATTTACACAATTTATATTTTATGTCCCACCTCGAGAATGTCTTTAATGTAAAAAAATTAAAACCAAAGAAAACACATATATTTCCTTAATACTACTACTATCAAAACTCACTGTAACATCAAGCCGCCTGAGACCACAGATAAGCACACCCCTCTTCCATCCCAATCCATTCCAGTTTTTACTTTCTACCCTCTCAAGAAGTTCCAATTTTCTTTAAACCCTTCCTTGTAACCTCTTTCCAACTCATTCAGGGAGGTTCTTTTCACTTGGCCACTAATGGATGCCCAAAAAGAACAATCCCCCCAAAAGAACAATCCCTGGCAATTTTTCATCCTTCATCAGTAAAATGTGTCCTAGCCATCTCAACCATTCTACCATTAAAGCCCTAAAGTGAGACAGAACCACATATTATCGATTAGGTTTCACCAGACATCTCACCTCTAGCAAAATACATGTGCCGAAGTGTTACTCATACTCAATTACATTGATTATCTAACAAAACTCGCTCACCCACCCAATGTCATTGGATTTTATAACCCTCCACGCGCTTGGATTGTATAACGCTTCACCCGTGCAATGTCATTTGGTATCGTCAACCTTTAGGAAGTTGAATCATCTAATCAGATGACTTTTGAACTTTGCAAAACTATTGAAGTGAGAAATCTGCGCGCTTCAATAATTTGTGATAGAACTACGTTTTTTGTCACTGAAACATACAGTCAGTGAAACTGACTCCTAAAGCTATCCATAAGCAATTCCTCTCGGAAAGATTTAACAAATCTTCCTCTACCTTCAGAAGTGGCCACGTTTCAGAACCTTACTTGACCAGTGTCATTAGCCTAGCTTCTAATATTTTAGTATTGGTTTCCCAAGATTTATCTTCCTGTTCTTCCAAACTGTTTTCAACTGTAAAAAAAAAAAAAAAAAAAACGGTGGGCCAAGGCCGTATCCAGGGGGGGGGGTTTACCCGGTTTGAACCCCCCCCCCCCCCCGAAATTTTTGACCGAGTCGAAAATAAGTCGAAAATTAGTAAAACCTAGGTAAAAATCAGTATAATTAGTCGAAAACAGTCAAAAATTAGTAACCCCCCCTCCCCCGAAAGTAAAAAATTAGTACCCCCCCCCCGAAAAAAAATCCTGGATCCGCCCTTGCGGTGGGCCTTGGTTATATTACTTTTACCTCTTCACTGCATCCTTCATCCTTTACTAATTATACTACCTAGATAAATAAAGCTATACTCTTGGTCGATCTTCTCTACCCAACATCACCTATTCACCCTTGTTTATTCCTGGTCAAAGAATCTTAGTCTTCTTAACATTAATTTTCAAACCTATTTGTTATTGATATTGAAATATTTAATTAACTTTAAGAAAAAATTTACATACAAAAATCAATATGATTCACCCAAAACCAAACGGTTGACGTGGGACGAATCAGAAAAAAAAATACATACATATAACTCTTTCATAATCACTATAATAAGAAACAAAGAAAAAAAAGAGTGTTCTTGTACACTGAACTCTAAAAACTTCCAAAATTCATTCATTTTGCTAACATTTATATCTAGTACGCTCAAGTCATATGCAGGGGTAGAAAGCCTTAGTTTTTCGATATTGATTACTGCAAAGTCTGCGATTTCGATGAAGAGTGTAGTTGGGTTCCTTTTGAAGCTGTTATTTTGCTAAACTCTGTTGGACATTAGAGACCAAGTGTACGGGGGGCGCTAAGACTCCCCATCTCACCAACATTTGGATAGATACGTTTCAGAGTTTTATCCATTTTGTATAGTAGTATATTTTGTTCAACGTAGTTAGAAGCTCTGGAAATTAGGTCTTTTAGGATAACAACCCCCTCAGAGCCCTCGGGGCAAGGGTTATATGTTATACCCTGGAGGCATATAAGGTCTTTATTGAAAGCCTTTATTGAAAGGTAATCGTGTACAACACGTAAACGTGTACTACCACCTCGTCCGCCGCTACCCTTTTGTGTACTAATAGAGGTGGTGGTGATGAAAAGACGTATTTTCCTACCCTCTAAAGTTGAATCATTGCCAATGCTGTCCATCATCATTTACCGATATTAATTGCATTAATTCTTTAAAAAAATTCTGTTAATCACACAATTGGATCCTCAATGATGTAGAGAACTTTAATTTGTTTTTTATTGTCGGGTGATAGAAGGGTTGCTGTTTCGTGTAGACTGTCGGTGAGTTGACTTCTTTCCTTATAGATTTATAAATTAGACATTGTTTAGTATTGTTTATGCCAAGTTTTAATATTAGTCATTTATTCTATGTCGTTTCCCAAATAACGGGCCGTTGAGCCCTTTGGGATATTGTTTTTGTTATTTTTATTTATGGAAATAAATGGAACTTGAACTAGTGCTTTGGGAAAGTTCGACTTGTGTAAATATTTGAAAGCTTTGCGTCAATAGATAGTGTTCTTGCTATTTGAGACAAAATCAGTTATTAGATCAATTAGATTATAAGCACTGCTCCATAGTGATTTGAATACTTGTAGCATCAATTTGAACATCACTGCTATCATTCAAATAAACCTTTACTCTACTCCCGATAGGAAACTGGTAATAAATATAATATTTTTGATAAGTGACCTTCCAGTCGTGACGACGACGACGATGACAAAAACGAATGTTTTTAAATTATTTGTTTTTTGGACCTTTTCTGTCAAACAGTTGTAAGGAACCTGGTAACGTGGTAAGGAACGTGGTAACGAACTGTAAGTAAGGAGCGACCCGGCTCAATGGTAACCGAAAGTCTAAAAAATAGAATTTTGATACCAATAGATAAGTCAAAAGAATCACATTTTAATTGTGTTTTCAAATATACAAGTTTCATCAAGTTTAGTCTTAACCATCAAAAGTTACGAGCCTGAGAAAATTTGGCCGTTTTTCAAAAAAAGGGAAAACACCCTCTTAAAAGTAAAAGAACGTTGATAGAACCTTAGAAAACCAAACCAACAGACTCAGCCTTCTGTATAGGTTTCAAGCTCCTATCTACAAAAATGTGGACTTTTGTATTTTTTGCCAGAAGAAAGATCACGGATGCGTGTTTATTTGTTTTTCCCCCCCCCCCCCAGGGATGATCATATCGATCCAGTGGTCCTAGAATATCGTGAGAGGGCTCATTCGAACGGAAATTAACAGTTCTAGTGCCTTTTTTAAGTGACCAAAAAGATTGGAGGGCAACTTGGCCCCCTCCCACGCTCATTTTTTCCCCGAAGTCACCCGATCGAAATTTTGAGATAGCCATTTTATTCAGCATAGTCGAAAATTTGATTAATATGTCTTTGAGGATGACCTAATCCCCCACTGTTCCCGGGGGAAGCGCTGCAAGTTATAAACTTTGCCCATTGTTTACAAATAGCGTTGGTTATTGGCAAGTATACAGGCGTGTTCAGGAGGATTTTTTTTTCTAGGGGGGGGTCGGGATTAGAGTTGGGAATACATGGGAGGATCTTTCCATGGAGGATATTTCCAGAATTCCCAGCATTATTTAAAAAACGATCGGAGATTAAATAAAAAAAACAAGTTTTTTTCAACTGAAAGTAAGGAGAAACATTAAAACTTAAACGAACAGAAACTATTACGTATATGACAGGGTTCGCCTCCTAGTCAATACCTTGCTCTTTACGCTAAAGTTTTTTTTAGTGCTTTCAACAGAGCCATTCATTCTAATTAAACAACCTTTGTGATTCAGGGGATGGTGATTCGGACAAAATTCGAACCTTAGCGTAAAGAGCGAGGTATTGACTAGGGAGAGAACTCCTAATTATGTAATTAAAACATATAAATATAAGAAATTCGTAACGTAAGTTAATTCTTAAGTTACTTCAGAACAAAACTTTGAGAAAACCAATTAGCCAAAAAAAAGGAAAATTAATATGCGAATTTCGTTTTATAACCATTCAAGTACAGTTAGCCAAAACCAAAACTGTATTAATTCAAAAATGTTCAAAAATTAACTAAAAAAAACAGGTTTTTTTAACTGAAAGTAAGGAGCGACATTAAAACTTAAAACGAACAGAAATTATTCCGTATATGAAAAGGGCTTTCCCCTCCTCAACACCTCGCTTTTTACGCTAAAGTCTTTATTGTTTTAAAAAACAAAGTTTTGAGACAGAGTCAAACTTTAGAGTGAAGACCGCGGTGCTGAGGAGGGCACAGTCCCTTCCATATACGGAATAATTTCTGTTTATTTTAAGTTTTAATGTCGCTCCTTACTTTCAGTTAAAAAAACTTGTTTTTTTTTTAGTTAATAACATTCACAACACTGATGGGTTTAATCTGATAGTTTTTGTTTGTCAACACGACAAAGCGCCATTTGAAAAATTAAAAGTTTCTGATCATCAAGTATGGTACTATCATAAGGAAATATGTAAGATTACCCTCAAAGCTTTGCAGTGGCGATCTCATCAACTGCAGTCAATTTATACGGTTTAGTCATATTTTTAATTCTTGTGACTAAATGCTTTCATTTTCACAATGGGGGGCTGACCCCCAGCCCCCCATTGCCCTTCCTGGCTGAAGGACCACAAAACGGAGATCAGCACCGCCAGTTTGGACCTAAAGTGTCTAGTGCCGTCATACTTACTTACTTAAATGCTTTCATTACTCTTTTTCCTCTTGGACAGGGCACAAATAATGGATTTATGTTGTCTAGTCTGCTTCTTAATATTATCTGGTAGTTCAATGGTGCCTGCAGTTATATTTAAACACATCTCAGAAATGAGTTTAACAGATTCCCAATCTACATTGTTCAGTATGGCCTTCCTAAGCTGTGGTTTTGAGCTATTAAAAATAGGGAAAAACTATCTATTGTGATGTTTATTCCGATCCCCTTCCTATCTTTTGTAGGGTGCCCTAGGGAACTCTGATGGGTTCTATTTTATTTCTTATCATGGTTAATAGCCTCATGACTGACCACAGAGAGCGATGGAAGTATGTGGATGACTTGTCTGCACTTGAGGTTTGTCAACGAAATATGAAAAGCTTAATTATGACAATACTTGATGATGTCACGCAGGAGGCTTCTTTGGCAAAGATGAAAATTAATGCTAATAAATCGTCAGTTATGACAGTTAATTTCTTAAAATGAACCACTTCTTTCACAAACGCAGTTCCTCCCAAAATTTCTGTCGCATGCATTAAACTACTTGGGGTAACAATAACTGCTGACTTGAAGTTGGATCCCCATGTTCAAAATATCCTAAAATAAGCTTCCCCTTCGGTTTTCCTTCTAAGACTTTTGTTAAAACTTTCTTGCCCCCCTAAGGATCTTCTACAACTTTATTGTTCTTTTATTCAGCCAATACTGGAGTTTGCTTCTCCAGTGTGGCATTTCGATCTTTTTTCAGAGCATATTTATAAGATTGAAAATGTCCAAAAACGAGCCCTTAGAGTCATAAATGGTGAAGGGAAGGTTCCATATCATTATCTTCTAGGTAAGTTCAAGCTCACCACGCTGGCCGAGAGAAGAAACCTCCTATGCCTTCGTTTCGGTACAAAGACCCTGTTTTTTCTTCGATTACGTTCCATCATCCCCGAACCCTACCTTCCCGCCCGCAACACACTGTCCCGTATAAGATCCCAAAAAGGGAATTATGTTTGACGTGAGCGTCACGTTCTTTCCAGCTGCATCTGAACTTGATAAAAATAATTATGGTTCCTCTTTAGCTTGACCCTGTTTTTATTATCGAGGAAAACACCTTTGATTCTATTCAGCCTTAATTTCTCTTCTTTTGGTTCGGCCAGGACACTCTTTCTAAGATCTAGAATATGTTTGAAAAGCATATGGGGGGGAGGGAGGGGATGAAGAACCCGCATACTATGAATATAAAAACTAAAATAATTTTTTCGGCAATTCAAAAGTAAACCCTACCAGGGTCTTAACCTAAATAGAAAAATTCAAATGATAAGGACCGCAGAACTTGACATAATATACAGTAAAAACATATATAATTATAGATTCATGAATTTTTAGTTTTTTTCTTATACATGCACAATATAAAAGATAATGCTGAAATACATTTTCCTTGAAGCAATGCATATGGTTCTAAATGGCTCACGGATTGCCATATTACGTGATATCACTAAAATACACCCCTCCCCCCTCTGCAAAATTCCCACCAGACAGTTCCATCCTTGCTGAAAATTCCGTAAAATTTCTTGTGGACGATTCAGCTAGAAAAATTCACCTTAGCACTTGCTTTTGTAACATAGATTAACTTTTAATTGTTTTCTCGATCACTCGGGAAATCCCCCTTCCGTGGAAATCTCCCAGAAATCGAAACACGCTGAAAATATCCTGGATAATTCTCCGTATTGTTTTCACATGCAAAATTGAGTCGGAAAAAAGAAAGACAATTAAAAAGAATTTCGGACACGAGTTCTGTCAAATTCCCACAGTGTAAACTTTCTCCTGAAAATTCATCCCCTGGAAATTTATCTCTCCACGGAAAATTCTCCCTGTGGAAACCCACCCCAAGCACAAAAACATCCCCCGAAAAGTTTCTGTATACTTCCTAGTAAGAAATAATATAGGGCAAATTTCTTAGCTTACACCCCTCTCCTCTCAGACAGTGGTGGGTCATTTTATCTCTAAAGACACAGGGAACTTATGTATTATAGCGAACCCACTCAAAATGTGCAGTTGGGTGAAATACACTAAATATTACGAAAATTCAATACTTTATTAACAAAATTCTGGAAACTACACAAGAAAATTATGAAAAACGACGGAACTTTACTGTGAGCAAACAACGTGTTGACACGCAAACCGAATTTTTTCCTGCATGGCCTAGTTGTACACTTCCAAAGAGTCCTTATCGAAAGTGTATAAAGTTATGTTGTGTCCATTTGCGCACTCTGTTGTTTTGGGCAACACCTCTTTATCCTGGAAAAGTCTAATTTCCTCTTTTACAGTCCTTAGAAAATCCCAAATCTTCATTTTAATATCCACGGTCAGACACTAATCTCTATCACTATACATCGCAGACTAAATAAATTTCATTCATGGTCAGGAAAACCGATCTACTCAGATCAAGAACTTGAGTGTCGTCGCTATAATACATAAATACCGAATAGTTATTGGATCTTTCAACTATGCTGAACAAAATGACTCAAAATTCTGATCAGATAACCTTGGGGAAAAAAGGTGGTGGAAGGAGGCATAGCGGCCCACTCCAATTTTTGGTCACTTAAACAAGGCGATAGGAAAGGTCACTTAGAAAGGCGCTTTTAATTTCCCTTCGAAGGCACCCCTTCTTTATATTCTAGGACCATTATTTCGATACGATCGCCCCTAAAAAATAAAAAAATAAAAATAAAGACACATCCTTGATCTTTCCTCTGACAAAAATGAAAATATATAGGAGGTTGAAACTTCTGCAATAGGGTTTTCTGATCGGCTAAATCGGATGGTTTTTTAGGGGACTTTTAGGTGGTGTTTCCGCCCTATTAAAAAAACATCAATTTTATCAGGCTCGTAACTTTTGTTTGGTAACACTAAACCTCCTTAATTTTATATATTTCAAATCAGCATAATATGCTGATTCTTTTGATGTATATTGATATCAATATTCCGTTTTACAAATTTTCGGTTACTATTTAGCCAAGTCACTCCTTATTTACAGTTCCTTACCACGAAATGTTTGATTATGTTTAATGAACATGAGCGGGGGAGTAATGGAAAACTAGAAAAAAATAAACAAGCAATATAAATTGTCATTGAAAATCGAATTTGAAAGTGTATTTTTTGTAGATTTTCCTAGGACAATTATTCTATGAAATTGAACTATGTTTGAAAATATACGGGGCGGGCGATAACTAGCCAAAAACTAGAAATAAATAAACGACTAAAATAAAAGGAAATTCAGGTAGTGCCCCCAGGCCTCAGAGCAAGGGCTGTAAGTAAAGCAATTCCTTCATTATTTATATATAGTAAGCGTTATTGAAAAAGGTATGCATGCTTAACCCTTACTTTTCAAAAAGACGAAGAGTATTCAGGTGAGGCTTTCAGTGAATGTTGAAGGGAGTGTTGAACTAAATCAAAACACTCTGTTTATACAGGTTGTCAAAAGGCTGTAACTCATGAATGACTGACTATATCAATTTGGAACTCTCAGCAAAAGATAAGGGAGATGATTAGTTGACTAAAAATCTTTACTAAATAATCAAATCTTGTCCAAAATTTCACTTAGATTCCAATATTTGAATTATCAAGCAGAAAACTGAAAAAGTGGAAGCTACCAACCAATTTACAAGTACTAATACAGGCACTGAAATGTGATTACTTTTTCTCGTCTAATCTGTCGTTCAAGGCAGGTGACAGTACAGGAATTCCTAAAGCGACTAGATCAGCCAAATGATAAATCCTTTGAACTGATTTTCAGTATTTTTGCGAGCAGGTAGGGTAAACTGTTTTTAGGGACAGCCTTTTCCTGAACTTGAATTAGATAATTATGCTCCGATTAATCGAAAAAACAAAATTAACAGTTCCCATTGATGCAAGTCTCATCAAATTGAATATCTATAACAGGCCCAAATTGAAAGAAATTAAATAGTTTTTCTAAGATATCTGGGAAATTCAGTGTCGGCTTTTAGTTTTCTCTCGTTTACTTAAATCTATTATCTAAGTTCTACAAGGCATATTAAGGCCGCCAATAATAATTCTAAATAGTTTGCTCAACCAAACTAAAAACTTTATAATGAATGAGATAGGGCAAGTCTTTGAGGTACCAAATTGCCTAAAGGTAAATTACAATATACCCTTATGATTTGCTTGTTGCCTGATTGTAAGCTGAAAGCAGGAATTTAGGCTGACCTGGATAAATTTGTTTGTTTAAATTTACAAGATAAATTGAGTCACAAACAACTTTGTACATAATGTGATGAGTACAGTTCAATGCTAAACATCGCATAGATTGAATCTGATGAAAGAGGTTGTGTAGGACAATGGTGATTGAAATTTTTTTATGATGGGAATGCACTGTGAACAATTGAATCATTTTTTTTAGACCATTGCTACATTCATTCGGATAAATTATCAATGATATGCCAAGAATTTAGTTAATTGAATTATTAAACACAGCATCCCATCCCTTGATAAATTTAAATTGAGATTCAATAGCCCTTATCCGTTCGTGTGACTCTTTCCAAAAACTATGGCAATAGTATATATTTTTGGTATTGATGTTTGATGATACCCTGCCACTATTAAGATTTCATTTCGATTCTGAATTATTTTCATCAAAAATTTTGTATTCCCAATCATTGATGGCCCACAAAGTTAGGGTCTGGCTGATGTCATAAACTTATCCATAATCTATGTTTTTTCTCTGCTTTGTCCAATCCTATTCAATGAAAAACAACAACTGAGTTACAATAAAATGGTTTACTATGTTAAATATGTGAATGTATAGAAGCACAGCCATTTTTTTGCAAAATTTTTTAATTGTAAAAAAAACAACTTGTACATATTCAAACACAAAAAACATTTAAAAAAGAACAACTAAGTAAAATTTTTTTTAAAATTTTCTACAAATATTTTATTATATACATTTACAATAAATAAGCTTTAATAACACTGCTCTATGTCATATGTAAGAAAAAAGTCGTAGGGAGCGGTGCGACCCCTCCACCCCTGACCCGGCATTGCGGTGGGGCTACTGTATCCTAGCCGCATTGTTGTAAAAAATTCCAACTTGAGCTTTTTTGTAAGTTCTAGGATGGTACAACCTACAGTAATATTTTTATTGAACAAAATATTTATTTTTTTCATTCAATGGTAACAGGTCCGGGCCAATGATTGCAAAGGAAGTGTAAAGAGGTTGGTAATAACTCCAGCACATTGTTCTGGATCGACTACAATATCACAGCTACTCCTATTCCGAACACTTTTGCACATTTTACCAAAGGTAGAATTTAAAATGAGTTTATAGATTTCGTTTTCGACCTTTGTTTTTACTTCAGAATGTTTCTTGACAAAAGTATCAATGAACGTCCTAATGTTTGGCTTTTGACTGAATTGGAGCGCTTTATGAATCTTTGTGACCATGAAAACATTGGCGCACATCCAGTTTAATGCCACATGGTGTGCAAAAATAGTATTTTCGGCAAGAGGTCGCCAATAAGCTTTGTATCGAAGGTGTCCACTGCATTCCCCCCCTCATCCGCCAAAGATCTATTGCGAGGACTCAAGAATCCCTGGTCACAGGTCTATTAATGCATGAAAAAACAAAATTCTTAACAAAATCAGGAAGTTCCACTGATTTCTCTCCATCAATTCAAAAAACCATCCAATTCCTCCGTTCTCCTGAACATAGGCAATGTTGGGGGAATTGGGAGAAAAGGGTCATTTAGCCATATAGAGTTGACGCATGGTAGAACGTACTGAGACATAGCCAAGGGATACAGGGAGTTCATATCAAGGAATACTGCATCTGACTATTATCCCGTCTTCTCTCCAGTTCGATCAGTTTCCAAGATAAGATTCCCACGAAAAACGTACCCACACCGTATTGACCTCTCGATAAACAGGTGTTGGTCAATGTCAGTGATGAGTCCAATTTTTTCCCGGCTAATCTTTAGGATGAGGTCCATTACTATATGAGGAGTTGAAAAATAGTACCCCAGATAAAGACCAATTTCCTCGTAAATTTTGTCCGTATTTTTACACAATGTCCAACAGTCAGAAAATCACTTGACAAATAGAACTTGCAGCAGTCAAACTCATTTTTACCCACTTCATTTGCCCAAACCTTTTTGGATAAATTATAAACATCAGGGGAGCACCTATTATCGTGCAGACTGTCGTAAAACAATTTGACTGAGGGAATATTCTCCTCGATGAATCTCGACATGGAGTTAAAATAGTCATAATGGTAGACGCCTTTAACCGTTAACAAATCATTAAAATAATTTGAAAATTTTTGCTTGAGAAAGGGGAAACTATTGCAACAGTCATCATTTTTCGGCACCTGAATCAATTCACTCAAAAGATTTCGGAAAAAGCTGAATGAATCTAAACAACGAATTTTATTCGAGTGCTCAATGCCGGCTTCAACATGCTTCCACATTAATTCCAAAACAAGCAAATTTTCCGCTGATTTAGGGAGGATCTTGTATGAAAAGCTGCCTTGCACCCATGCACCATCTATAGCTCCATTTCTTTGGAGTTGTACCATTGCTGGCAGTACAAACTACAGATCGTAGTTGGAATTGTGTATAAAAACTGGAAAAAGAGCTGCTTTTGAATTTTCAAATTGTAACTATTATAAGCGCAACCCCAAAAGTTGCTTTCCCGTTGAACTGGGGCCAATACGGTGATTATGGTCCATTACACTATCTTTCTTGACAAGGGTATCCCTGCAAACCCAACAAATTGATCCCGATTTTAGGGCACTGTGTTCCTCTTCTCATAATGACATGGTGTAGTTTGTGTGACGCAATTTTGAATAAGACTTATTGGCTGTTTTGATTAGATCCACTAGTGTATTTTCCATGCTACTCATCTCACTCTTAAGTCTCTACAAATTACCAACTGCATTTTGTTCGCTGAACCCTGTTGTGCAAATGAATGGAAAACAGCTACAACTTTACGCTCTTTGACTATCTTCGACATTGATGGGTCAGATATTTCCAACAGTGTTTCTTGACAATCCATGGCTACCTTATCGCCCTTGGAGGGAATTTCGGAAATTTTTAAATTGTAAAATAGCTTTGTCTCCTGTCAGAATTTCTACCTTTGATTGCCATGAAGCTAGCAATGTTTCATATGATCATTAAATGTTATCTCAGTGTGAAATGGGGAAGAACACGTGGGACAATAGTGAAGTTTCCCTTTTTCACACCTTGAGACCCCAGTCGACTGATTGTAGTAATGGGGGAAAAATGACCGCATGAGATTACATATTTGGGGGGTTCATAGAGGAGCCAAACCCAATTTTCACATCATCTACTGGCGGTATCCTGACTGAATAAAAAAAAACTGTTTTCATTTGGTACTTTTACCCCATCCTCAAAATCCGTGTCACACTGAAGAACCACCACCTCCAGCCCAAGGTTTTCGTTTTCTTTTTAAAAAAAAACGTATTTCTTTTAAGGACATCGGATACTTGCCCTCCGATAAATTGAAATTTACTTTCGGGAAAATTTTTTCAACCATTACCTGCAAATTCATCAAGTCACATTTTTGAAGCATCATCTTTCAGAGGCTTATGTGCGGCAATATTTTAAACATTGCAAAACTGTGTCAAATCGTAAAATCTAAGCTCCCCTGGCAGTCGACAAATCCGGATGACATTTTGTCGTCGATTAAATCTCCCTAACTTCCTTAAACATATTTTGTTTAATTTACCGAGATTCAGATCTAGCTGTTCTATGAGTAAAATAGAGAACCCACTACCCCTCTCGTTAAACGTATCCAAAGTGGATATTAATTTATTAACCCAATCGAATAAATTACTCTTAAACTCGTTTAAGCTAGGGTAAAATGTGTAATTCCAGGTTAAAATATTATAATGAAAAATATCACCTGATTTCCTTTTTTTAAGTAAACTTTTTGACTAAATAAAGCTTTAATTCCATATCTTCCGCCCCAATTCTGTACCTGAGTCTCAATAAGTGCTCTTATTGAGACGTAGGTATGAAAAAATTCAACAGTGTCGGCTGGAATAATACATCTGTCAGCCAAGTTCTCCTCGGGAGGATGGAAAAGTACCCCGTGTGATTGAATGTGACCTAGAACAGCTTTGAGTAAATTAAATTCACGCAAATCAGGGGATGTGATGGTGTTTTCAAGCCCCGTACCACTTTTCACAGGACTCAAATCACTAATAACAATGTCCTCGTTAAATATATCCCTGGAAATATCATTCTCAACAATTTCCATAAGCCTGTTTAGCTCTTCTGTAGTAAACTCGAAATCCTGGTGAATAATGATGGCATACCTTCACTAGCATAATCATCTTGTGATGACTGGCCGGGCGAAATTGGATAGTCGTCTTGAATTATCTGCAGTCCTGACGGGCAAGGAAAAGTACTACAGGATTGCCCCTGCAACTAAAATAAAGAAATTGTGTTTTTTTCTTTGAAGGTCTTATCACAATGACAAGGGGGTTGTGTGTGTGTGTGTGGGGGGGGGGGTAAAGTATATAGTTCAAAATGTAATGGTATTTCTTTCCTAGGAAAGCTTATGTAGATCTTACTGTCAATGGCAATTAATCATAATAACTAAAGCATTTGTAAATGTGTTCTGATAAAACAGAACTGTGGAAAAAGCTTTCTCCCTCCATCCATATTGACTAAGCATACTGCATAAATAGAATTACTAACCCCTTCCATAGAAACACCATAGTCCAAAAAAAGTTTTCTGAGA
The DNA here is from genome assembly GCF_049724085.1 of Artemia sp. Qi Xiang Cuo. NCBI lineage: Eukaryota > Metazoa > Arthropoda > Branchiopoda > Anostraca > Artemiidae > Artemia > Artemia sp. Qi Xiang Cuo. The sequence continues at coordinate 9,859,376 of NC_142812.1, read as the reverse complement.
CAATTTATCTGATTAACTATTCCGTAGAATACTAGTCAAATTCCCTTGAATTAATGATACTACCAATATTGATTTCTCACCTTATGTTCATTTCCAAGGTCAAGTGTTTCCCCTATACCCTCTGTTCTAAATCAATAAAACGTTTAAGATCCAATAGCTAGTTGATATCTAAAGTCAGTTTTTATAAAGCTTCTTTTTTTATTCTTTTGCTAATTTATTAGATAAAATGGTAAAGTTTTGTACATTTTTTTTATATAATTCATCTTAATCTATTATTCTGGGTTAATTTAAGTTTTTCTTTCTTTCTTCTATAGTTTGAGAAGTAGCCTCTTCGCGAGAACCGTTCTCAAATAAAGTATTTTTAACAAAGATTAATTCATTTTTATGTATTTTGGTGATATTGGTTTTAACACCCTATCAGATGAAGAAATAATTACTCCCCTTTTAACTTGAATAGGATGATTTCACATAAAATATTAGTAATATTTATTGTTTTTCAATTAATTAAAAAAAACTTTTTCCAGAAAACCAGTTTTTCAAAGAAAATTAAACAGCTTCATTAGGCCAAGAATGGGCAGAAATAAAGTAAAATAATCTTCAAAGTGAAAACTACCAAAAATCATTATCAATAAATAAATAAAACTCAATAGGAACAGAAATTACAATAAATAGCCGATTCAAACTCAAAACGAGCAAACATTTACATGAGTAGGGCTGATAAACCCCATACATTCTCAAGATCATAGCATAATTTGCATTTTACCGAAAAAAAAAATGACCGTGGATTGTCAGTTTAATCGAGATATACTGATACCTATTCCTTAAAGTTTTCATAGCTTTTTATTTATCAAAGTAAGAAAATTGAAAACATTTAAAACGTACTTTGAGTAGAGTTGACCTTTTGAATTTGCTTGCCTCTCCGTACCAAACATGTTTTTGTGGTAGGTAATTTTTTTAGAGAGGTAAATAAACTTTTATTTTCCATGTGTTTTACGCAATTTAAAAGTTCAATGTATTTTTTTTTTTTTTTTTTTTTATTGATAAGCCAAAACCAGCATGTCTTTTTTCACTGTTATGCAATTATTTTTTGTCACTTAGTTTTTAAAATACATTGCCCCTCCCCCCAATATTTATCTGCCAGAAGATTGCATATATCAGCTGTTCTTGATATATTGCAAGTTTGCCCTTTTGATAATCTGGATGCACAAAGTGAATTTGGTTTAGTTCAACTTCTCCCTTAATATTCGATGAAAGTTTGAAATTAATACCCTTGGCCGTTCCTGGGATATTACCGATACGCACTTTTGAAAACCTGGATGCTCATAGTGTCTTGCACAGTATATGATCTGCACCGTTAGACCTAGCCTGCCACCACAGTCTTAGTAAGAAAGCCTTGACAGGTTCAACCAAAATTAAACAGTTCGAATGACGAACTGCTCAGGGTTGCCAAAACTTTTAGGGACAAGTGTCCAAATCGGCCAAAAAGGGACACTTTCAGTGTCCCTCTAGAAAATCGACCAATATACAGGGTTTCCACTATGAATTTTCAAAACCTGTGAAAAAAGTGCCGAGAAACCTGTGCGCAAAAACATCTATAAGAAATATCCCCAAGACGCTACCAAAGCTTAAAAGTAAAGTACAAATTAAAAGCAGTCGTATTTATAAAAAAAAAAAGAAGAAAATAAAGACATTTGGTTTTTGATTTGGAAAAGTGTCCAAAAAAGTGTTTTTTTTTCAAAAAGCTGCCTTTTTGACCAATAGTGTCCCGGTGTCCCTCAGAGTGAAAAGTGTCCAAAAGCCAATTCAATCGATGCATTGTTTTTAAATTACATTTTCACTTGTAAAATTTACAATAAAAACTCATTTTCAGTTTTTCATTCATCTATAAAATGTTTTTTAAAATATATTTAAGCAAGATTCAACTTGAGAGTATATTTTTAACGCATGAGTCGCATGCACTGAAAATATGAACGACGAAACAAGAAATTGCAATAGGGTATTAAGATGCTTCCCCGCTAATTAAAACAAATAGTTAGGTACATAAGCGTCAGGTTTGAGCATTTTATATGGTAAAAGCATGAAATTTGGCAGACATGTGCAGAAAAATATGGAGAATGTGACTGGGATCAGAAACACATTTTTTTACGCGATAGTCGCGCCGTTTTGCGTTTTTCCGCTCGGGAAATATATATATATGTATATTTAATATGCAGAATATATATATATATATATATATATATATATATATATATATATATATATATATATATATATATATATATATATATGAATTAGAATATTTAATTGGCTGTTTGGGGATTTTGGGACCTAGGTTTTTTAGGTTTTCGTGTGTGTTTGACTCCTGGGGTTTATTACTTGAGAAGTTAACTTTAGTATTTTGTGGTTTTACGTGCCTGAAATCATAAATTAGAAGTTAATTAGCTGTTTAGGGTTTTCAGACCTAGTTTTTTAGATTTTCGTGGGTGTTAGGTTCCTAGGATTTATTATTTGAGAAGCTAACTTTAGTATTTCGTGGTTTGACTTGTCTGAAATCATGAATTATAATATTTAATTGGCTGTTCGGGGATTTTCAGACCTAGGTTTTTTATGTTTTCGTGTATGTTTGACTTCTGGGGTTTATTATTTGAGAAGTTAACTTTAGTATTTTGTGGTTTTACGTGACTGAAACCATGAATTAGAATAGTTAATTAGCTGTTTAGGGTTTTCAGACATACGTTTTTTAGATTTTCGTGGGTGTTTGGTTCCAGGGGTGTATTATTTGAGAAGTTAACTTTAGTGTTTCGTGATTTGACGTGCCTGAAATCATGAACTAGAATAGTTAATTAGCTGTTTGGGTTTTCAGACTTAGTTTTTTAGATTTTCGTGGGTGTTAGGTTCCTGGGGTTTATTATTTAAGAAGTTAACTTTATTATTTCGTGGTTTGACTTGCCTGAAATCATGAATTAGAATATTTAATTGGCTGTTTAGGGATTTTCAGACCTAGGTTTTTTTTAGGTTTTCGTGTTTGTTTGACTCCTGGGGTTTATTAATTGAGAAGGTAACTTTAGTATTTTATGGTTTTACGTGCCTGAAATCATAAATTAGAATAGTTAATTAGCTGTTTAGGGTTTTCAGACCTAGGTTTTTTAGATTTTCGTTGGACTATTTACGTGCCTGAAATCATAAATTGGAATAATTAATTAGCTGTTTAGGGTTTTCAGACCTAGTTTTTTAGATTTTCGTGGGTGTTAGGTTCCCAGGGTTTATTATTTGAGAAGTTAACTTTAGTATTTCGTGGTTTGACTTGCCTGAAATCATGAATTAGAATAGTTAATTCGCTGTTAGGGGATTTTCAGACCTAGGTTTTTTAGGTTTTCGTGTATGTTTGACTCCTGGGGTTTATTATTTGAGAAGTTAACTTTAGTATTTTGTGTTTTTAAGTGCCTGAAACCATGAATTAGAATAGTTAATTAGCTGTTTGGGGTTTTCAGACCTACGTTTTTTAGATTTTCGTGGGTGTTTGGTTCCAGGGGTGTATTATTTGAGAAGTTAACTTTAGTGTTTCGTGATTTGACGTGCCTGAAATCATGAACTAGAATAGTTAATTAGCTGTTTGGGTTTTCAGACTTAGTTTTTTAGATTTTCGTGGGTGTTAGGTTCCTGGGGTTTATTATTTGAGAAGTTAACTTTATTATTTCGTGGCTTGAATTGCCTGAAATCATGAATTAGAATATTTAATTGGCTGTTTGGGGATTTTCAGACCTAGGTTTTTTTTAGGTTTTCGTGTGTGTTTGACTCCTGGGGTTTATTAATTGAGAAGTTAACTTTAGTATTTTATGGTTTTACGTGCCTGAAATCATAAATTAGAATAGTTAATTAGCTGTTTAGGGTTTTCAGACCTAGGTTTTTTAGATTTTCGGAGGAACGAGTATAACTTGATTGGTGATTAGGATTTGAATAAAAGGAATAGTTTTCGTTTAGTGATTGTAAATTTTATTAATGCTTTTACAATCGGATGTGTTTGATTAATCTTTGCAAAAAAAAGGGGTAATGGGATTTGTGAATTGGAGGAGATGCCGTAATTATGTACTGTATAATACACAAGTGATGTTATGGAGAGTATTGCCAATTTAACGAGAAATGACTGAAAAGTGTTTTGAGGGAGAGGGGGTGCATGGAGGGTTGAGTTGCATGAGAGTTCAGTTACAGGGGGATACAGTTACACGGTGGTTTAGGTAATTGGGGGCGAGTTGCATGGGGGTTCAGTAGCACGAGGTTTCAGTTGCATGGAGTTCAGGTGTACAGGGTGTTGGTTATAAAAGGGTTCACTGACATGGAGCGAGTCAGTTGAACGAGGGGGGGGGATTTGCGATTGGGAGGAGATGGGATGATAGTGTACTGTATAATACACAATTGATGTTTCGGAGCGTATTGTCAATTTAACGAGAAATGACTGAAAAGTGTTTTGAGGGAGATGGGTTGCATGGAGGGTTGAGTTGCATGAGAGTTCAGTTAAAGGGGGGTACAGTTACACGGAGGTTTAGTTAAATGGGGTCGAGTTGCATAGGGGTTCAGTAGCACGAGGGTTCAGTTGCGTGGGGGCTTCAGAAGCTTGGGATTCAGTTACATGGGGGGGGGGCATTGTTACCTGATTCTTTTATTCTAACTTAACTTGTAGGAATAGGACTTCATTCCATTGGCTAAATCAGTTTATTCATCTATAATGGTGAACAAAAAGACTATTAATTCTCCGTATTCTTCTTCTTCTTCTGATCATGCACCCATGCCTCCCATGCCTCCTTCTCACTCGGGGTCAATCGACGTCTTAATATCCGATAGAAGTTGCATATTCCACTCATTCTCCACACCTCGTAATATCCGTATGGACAGAAGGATCTATTAGCATAGTTATAGTGGAGGCCGAGTTGCTAGCGAAAAACCCGTGTGGATGAGTTGAAATAAAAATTTTTAACAAGAAATGGCTGAAAAGTGTTTTGGGGGAGATGGGTTGATTGGCAGAAGGATGTATTAGCGAAGTTATAGCGGAGGGCAAGTTGCTAGTGAAAAATCTAAGCTAATTGGACTTAAATTATTTCAAGAGATACACGTTAACACTCTAAAGAGAAATTTGAGTCGCATAAGCTTGGGTCTGATAAGCGCTTGAATCTGATAAGAAGAAGTTTAAATTTCTTTTAATCCCCAAGATGTAGATTCCTCCCCCGTATGATTTTCGTAATAATTATCCATTATCGCATATGCAAATCCTCCTGAAAGTAAGGAGCAACATCAGAATTTTGATGTTAGAGCCGTAAACATATTTTGTCATTTTAAGATACGTACAAAAAAAATAAAGTTGAATAATTTCGAAGTTTAAAAAAAGTTCTTATGGAAAAAGCCTGGAAGTATTTTTTTTACGGTTACATGCGCGGGGGTGGAGGGTATAAAACGTTACTTTGAGATTTCATATTGAATTCTATGACCTTTCTAATATTCTCAATACTCAAAGGTTCAAATGCAAGAACTTATTGATTTTATTTAATTTATACACAAATATCTAATCTATCGTGATGAAAGCCACAAAGCAAAGTATATTTATTACACGTTCTACACTTATATGATGATTCGTATCTTCGTATATCTCGCCATATCAAAAACCAGTTCCGCTGTTTACACCAATAGCATCTATCGTCCCTGACTATATCGTCAGGGTTATGGGGATAGTACAATCCTCCTTCGGGCTTCATTACAGAGCTCTGAAAGTAAAAGTATATTAAATTATTAAGAAGCCTATTTCCTTCATATGAATACTTTTCATTTTAAACTTAAAATACGCTAAATTCTTGATTTTCATTCTAACTTATTTTCTTTAAAAATTTGGAAAAAAAAGCCAACTTCAAAATAAAGAGTAACGAGTTAAGGATGAGACAGACTTTTGATCGTTTACATAATTAAATAAATAAATAAAAAATTATATATTTGAAATCAGCATAAAAATATGATTCTATTGATGTATCCATGGATATCAAAATTCCAGTTTTTAGAGTTTTGGTTACTATTGAACAATGTCGCTCCTTACTTACAGTTCATTACCACGAACTGTTTGAAAAAATATTAGTTTTTTTCCTTACTTTCAGTTAAAAAAAAAAACAAAAAAAAAACTAGTGATAAACTTATTAGAGTGACAAAACACTTTTATATTACACCTGTGAAAAGCTAAGAAATCCAGCTCAGAAAAGTAAAAAAAAATAGCAAGCCACACATCCCAAATCATAGATTTCAGACAACACACACCAACGAAAGACTAAGAAATCTAGCTCTGAAAAGTACACTGAATCGGACGGTATGATTTTGATTAAAGTTCTATGACTTTTAGGGGGAGTTTCCTCCTTTATTAAAAATAATGCAAATATTCTCAGGCGCATAACTTTTGATTGTTAACACTAAATGTAATGACTTGAAATCACTTATATATTTGAAATCAGCATAACAATACGATTCTATTGATATACCCATTGATGTCAAAATTTTAGTTTTTAGAGTTTCGGTTACTATTGTACCTTGTCGCTCCTTACTTACAGTTCCTTACCACGAACTGTTTGAAAAAATATTAGTGTTGTTCCTTTCTTTCAGTTAAAAAAAAAAACAAAGAGTTATGGTTACTTTCGGACGACTTGCACTTTACAGGCTTGGAACATTTGGTGGGTAGATATTACACCTGTGAAAGGCTAAGAAATCCAGCTCAGAAAAAAAAATAGCAACCCACACACCCCAAATCATAGATTTCAGACAACACACACCAACGAAAGACTAAGAAATCTAGCTCTGAAAAGTACACTGAATCGGACGGTATGATTTTGATTAAAGTTCACTGACTTTTAGGGGGAGTTTCCTCCTTGATTCAAAAATAATGCAAATATTCTCAGTCGTATAGCTTTTGATTGGTAACACTAAATTTAATGACTTGACATCACTTATATATTTGAAATAAGCATAACAATACGATTCTATTGATGTACCCATTGATGTCAAAATTTTAGTTTTTAGAGTTTTGGTTACTATTGTATTTTATTTTTAAATATTTGGTATCTTACCTTTATTGGTCAAATAAAAAACTTACCTTCTTATTTGTGGATCCTGAATATGGATATAAGCATCATAAAAGTCACTCAGGAAAGCCTGTAGTGGATATGCCGCCAATTTTGCATGTAACCATTTATAGTTGAATAGGACGTGGTTGAACAAATCGTCAAACCTTTTTGATCTAATGAAGTGGAACGGAAGCTCACCAAACTGAAAAGATAAATGTAATAATTAACAATTATTAAGTAGATCATGGCTTAATCTAAATAAAATTGCTTTTGACTACTGATTGCCAAGCAGTAAGAGAGAATTACAATGTACCAATATATGATGTATGTAAATCCTTTTCTTACATCTCCGATGTTTTAATAGACATTCTAAACGTTCGATATGCTAGCTTACTCTAAAAATAATGAACACATAACAATGTAAGGTATAATATATTTTTAATGAGATAATGTCATGTAGAATTGAACAACTTTGGACATTTTGAATCTGTTCCATAAAATGCATCACCATGAACTCTCTTGATAGTATAGCTCTTGTCTTCTCTTAGTTCGTAATCAGTAGAATATTAATTATTACATTTTGACTCAGACACAATTTTTATAGGTGTGTCATCGACAGGGTCAATATGCTTTTCGTCTGTGGTATTATTTGATTCATTGACTGTTTGATCAATGGCAGTAACGTTTGCTGGTACTTTATTTTTCATCGATTCATCTTTATATTCCTTAGTGATATTTTCTGCCAATGGCCTTTATTATTTTTCTAGCAATTTCACTGTCTATTATCACACTATTTTTACAAAGGTAACAGTTTCGGCACGTAGACAGGATATGGTTTATAATATTAGTAGAAGAGTAGGCCTTTCTTTTCGTCTTTGCTTTCGTTTGAATGCTAATATCCGAAAGCTGACGATATGGTTTAACACTGGGTAACATGTTACCACAAGCACTAGCAAGATGCCTTTCCTTGGCACCTATCCAAACGAGCGGGGATTTCCCCACTGGTTCCTACACATTGCAAAACGTGAGCAGTATGAAAACTCCACGTTTTCAACCAGACTGGTTATTTAGGGACCAATCAGGAGAGACATGCAATGTCGACATAGCTTTATTTCATTTTTTTAAGATTAATTTAGACGAGGTTACGTGCCGCACGTAACCTCGTCTAAATTAACCTTAAAAAAATGAAATAAAGCCAGTGTTAAACCATATCGTCAGCTTTCGGATATTAGCATTCAAATGAAAGCAAAGACGAAAAGAAAGGCCTACTCTTCTACTAATATCATAAACCATATCCCGTCTACGTGCCGGAACTGTTACCTGTGTAAAAATAGTGTGATAATAGACAGTGAAATTGCTCGAAAAATAAAAAGGACATTGGCAGAAAATATCACTAAGGAATATAAAGATGAATCGATGAAAAGATAAGTACCAGCAAACGTTACTGCCATTGATCAAACAGTCAATGAATCAAATAATACCAAAGACGAAAAGCATATTGACCCTGTCGATGACACACCTATAAAAATTGTGTATGAGTCAAAATGAAATAATGATTATTCTACTGATTACGAACTAAGAGAAGACAATAGCTATACTATCAAGAGAGTTCATGGTGAAGCATTTTATGGAACAGATTCAAAATGTCCAAAGTTGTTCAATTCTACATGACATTATCTCATTAAAAATATATTATACCTTACATTGTTATGTGTTCATTATTTTTAGAGTAAGCTAGCATATCGAACGTTTAGAATGTCTATTAAAACATCGCAGATGTAAGAAAAGGATTTACATACATCATATATTGGTACATTGTAATTCCCTCTTACTGCTTGGCAATCAGTAGTCAAAAGCAATTTTATTTAGATTAAGCCATGATCTACTTAATAATTGTTAATTATTACATTTATCTTTTCAGTTTGGTGAGCTTCCGTTCCACTTCATTAGATCAAAAAGGTTTGACGATTTGTTCAACCACGTCCTATTCAACTATAAATGGTTACATGCAAAATTGGCGGCATGTCCACTACAGGCTGTCCTGAGTGACTTTTATGATGCTTATATCCATATTCAGGATCCACAAATAAGAAGGTAAGTTTTTTATTTGACCAATAAAGGTAAGGTACCAAATATTTAAAAATAAAATACAATAGTAACCGAAACTCTAAAAACTGGAATTTTGATATCCATGGGTAAATCAGTAGAATCATATTTTTATGCTGATTTCAAATATATAAGTGATTTCAACTCATTAAATTTAGTTTTACCAATCAAAAGTTATACGACTGAGAAGATTTGCATTATTTTTGAATAAAGGAGGAAACTCACCCTAAAAGTCAGTGAACTTTAATCAAAATCATACCGTCCGATTCAGTGTACTTTTCAGAGCTAGATTTCTTAGTCTTTCGTTGGTGTGTGTTGTCTGAAATCTATGATTTGGGATGTGTGGCTTGCTATTTTTTTTACTTTTCTGAGCTGGATTTCTTAGCTTTTCACAGGTGTAATATAAAAGTTTTTGTCACTCTAATAAGTTTATCGCTAGTTTTTTTTTGTTTTTTTTTTTAACTGAAAGTAAGGAACAACACTAATATTTTTTAAAACAGTTCGTGGTAAGGAACTGTAAGTAAGGAGCGACATTGTTCAATAGTAACCGAAACTCTAAAAACTGGAATTTTGATATCCATGGATACATCAATAGAATCATATTTTTATGCTGATTTCAAATATATAATTTGTTTTTATTTATTTAATTTTGTAAACGATCAAAAGTCTGTCTCATCCTTAACTCGTTACTCTTTATTTTGAAGTTGGCTTTTTTTTTCCAAATTTTTAAAGAAAATAAGTTATAATGAAAATCAAGAATTTAGCGTATTTTAAGTTTAAAATGAAAAGTATTCATATGAAGGAAATAGGCTTCTTAATAATTTAATATATTTTTACTTTCAGAGCTCTGTAATGAAGCCCGAAGGAGGATTGTACTATCCCCATAACCCTGACGATATAGTCAGGGACGATAGATGCTATTGGTGTAAACAGCGGAACTGGTTTTTGATATGGAGAGATACACGAAGATACGAATCAACATATAAGTGTAGAACGTGTAATAAATATACTTTGCTTTGTGGCTTTCATCACGATAGATTAGATATTTTTGTATAAATTAAAGAAAATCAATAAGTTCTTGCATTTGAACCTTTGAGTATTGAGAATATTAGAAAGGTCATAGAATTCAATATGAAATCTCAAAGTAACGTTTTATACTCTCCACCCCCCGCGCATGTAACCGTAAAAAAAAATACTTCCAGGCTTTTTCCATAAGAACTTTTTTTTAAACTTCGAAATTATTCAACTTTATTTTTTTTGTACGTATCTTAAAATGACAAAATATGTTTACGGCTCTAACATCAAAATTCTGATGTTGCTCCTTACTTTCAGGAGGATTTGCATATGCGATAATGGATAATTATTACGAAAATCATACGGGGGAGGAATCTACATCTTGGGGATTAAAAGAAATTTAAACTTCTTCTTATCAGATTCAAGCGCTTATCAGACCCAAGCTTATGCGACTCAAATTTCTCTTTAGAGTGCTAACGTGTATCTCTTGAAATAATTTAAGTCCAATTAGCTTAGATTTTTCACTAGCAACTTGCCCTCCGCTATAACTTCGCTAATACATCCTTCTGCCAATCAACCCATCTCCTCCAAAACACTTTTCAGCCATTTCTTGTTAAAATTTTTTATTTCAACTCATCCACACGGGTTTTTCACTAGCAACTCGGCCTCCACTATAACTATGCTAATAGATCCTTCTGCCCCTACGGATATTACGAGGTGTGGAGAATGAGTGGAATATGCAACTTCTATCGGATATTAAGACGTCGATTGACCCCGAGTGAGAAGGAGGCGTGGGAGGCATGGGCGCATGATCAGAAGAAGAAGAAGAATACGGAGAATTAATAGTCTTTTTGTTCACCATTATAGATGAATAAACTGATTTAGCCAATGGAATGAAGTCCTATTCCTACAAGTTAAGTTAGAATAAAAGAATCAGGTAACAATCCCCCCCCCATGTAACTGAATCCCAAGCTTCTGAACCCCCCATGCAACTGAACCCTCGTGCTACTGAACCCTCATGCAATTCGACCTCATTTAACTAAACCTCCGTGTAACTGTACCCCCCCCTTTTAACTGAACTCTCATGCAACTCAACCCTGCATGCAACCCATCTCCCTCAAAACACTTTTCAGTCATTTCTTGTTAAATTGACAATAAGCTCCAAAACATCACTTGTGTATTATACAGTACACTATCATCTCATCTCCTCCAAATCGCAAATCCCCCCCGCCTCGTTCAACTGAATCGCTCCATGTAAGTGAACCCCTGTATAACCAAAACCCTGTACAACTGAACCCCATGCAACTGAACTCTCGTGCTACTGAACTCCCATGCAACTCAACCCCATTTAACTAAACCGCCGTGTAACTGTACTCCCCTTTAACTGAACTCTGATGCAACTCAACCTTCCATGCAACCCATCTCCCTCAACACACTTTTCAGTCATTTCTCGTTAAATTGGCAATACGTTCCAAAACATCACTTGTGTATTATACAGTACATAATTACGGCATCTCCTCCAATTCGCAAATCCCATTACCCCTTTTTTTTTGCAAAGATTAATCAAACACTTCCGATTGTAAAAGCATTAACAAAATTTCCAATCACTAAACGAAAACTATTCCTTTTATTCAAATCCTAATCACCAATCAAGTTATGCTCGTTCCTCCGAAAATCTAAAAAACCTAGGTCTGAAAACCCTAAACAGCTAATTAACTATTCTAATTTATGATTTCAGGCACGTAAAACCATAAAATACTAAAGTTAACTTCTCAATTAATAAACCCCAGGAGTCAAACACATACGAAAACCTAAAAAAAAACTAGGTCTGAAAATCCCCAAACAGCCAATTAAATATTCTAATTCATGATTTCAGGCAAGTCAAACCACGAAATAATAAAGTTAACTTCTCAAATAATAAACCCCAGGAACCTAACACCCACGAAAATATAAAAAACTTAGTCTGAAAACCCAAACAGCTAATTAACTATTCTAGTTCATGATTTCAGGCATGTCAAATCACGAAATACTAAAGTTAACTTCTCAAATAATAAACCCCGGGAACCAAACACCCACGAAAATCCAAAAAACGTAGGTCTGAAAACCCTAAACAGCTAATTAACTATTCTAATTCATGGTTTCAGGCACGTAAAACCACAAAATACTAAAGTTAACTTCTCAAATAACAAACCCCAGGAGTCAAACATACACGAAAACATAAAAAACCTAGGTCTGAAAATCCCCGAACAGCCAATTAAATATTCTAATTCATGATTTCAGGCAAGTCAAACCACGAAATACTAAAGTTAACTTCTCAAATAATAAACCCTGGGAACCTAAAACCCACGAAAATCTAAAAAACTAGGTCTGAAAACCCAAAACAGCTAATTAACTATTCTAATTTATGATTTCAGGCACGTAAATGGTCCCACGAAAATCTAAAAAACCTAGGTCTGAAAACCCTAAACAGCTAATTAACTATTCTAATTTATGATTTCAGGCACGTAAAACCATAAAATACTAAAGTTACCTTCTCAAATAATAAACCCCAGGAGTCAAACAAATCCGAAAACCTAAAAAAAACCTAGGTCTGAAAATCCCTAAACAGTCAATTAAATATTCTAATTCATGATTTCAGGCAAGTCAAGCCACGAAATACTAAAGTTAACTTCTCAAATAATAAACCCCAGGAACCTAACACCCACGAAATTCTAAAAAACTATGTCTGAAAACCCAAACAGCTAATTAACTATTCTAGTTCATGATTTCAGGCACGTCAAATCACGAAACACTAAAGTTAACTTCTCAAATAATAAACCCCTGGAACCAAACACCCACGAAAATCTAAAAAACGTAGGTCTGAAAACCCTAAACAGCTAATTAACTATTCTAATTCATGGTTTCAGGCACTTAAAAACACAAAATACTAAAGTTAACTTCTCAAATAATAAACCCCAGGAGTCAAACATACACGAAACCATAAAAAACCTAGGTCTGAAAATCCCCGAACAGCCAATTAAATATTCTAATTCATGATTTCAGGCAAGTCAAACCACGAAATACTAAAGTTAACTTCTCAAATAATAAACCCTGGGAACCTAACACCCACGAAAATCTAAAAAACTAGGTCTGAAAGCCCTAAACAGCTAATTAAATATTCTAATTTATGATTTCAGGCACGTAAAACCACAAAATACTAAAGTTAACTTCTCAAATAATAAACCCCAGGAGTCAAACACACACGAAAACCTAAAAAACCTAGGTCTGAAAATCCCCAAACAGCCAATTAACTATTCTAATTCATATATATATATATATATATATATATATATATATATATATATATATATATATATATATATATATATATATATATATATATATCTGCATATTAAATATACATATATATATATATTTCCCGAGCGGAAAAACGCAAAACGGCGCGACTATCGCGTAAAAAAACGTGTTTCTGATCCCAGTCACATTCTCCATATTTTTCTGCACATGTCTGCCAAATTTCATGCTTTTACCATATAAAATGCTCAAACCTGACGCTTATGTACCTAACTATTTGTTTTAATTAGCGGGGAAGCATCTTAATACCCTATTTCAATTTCTTGTTTCGTCGTTCATATTTTCAGTGAATGCGACTCATGCGTTGAAAATATATTCTTAAGTTGAATCTTGGTTAAATATAATTAGAAAAACATTTTATAGATATATGACAAACAGAAAATGAGTTTTTTAAATGTAAATTTTACAAGTGGAAATTTAATTTAAAAACTATGCATCGATTGAATTGGCTTTTGGACACTTTTCACTCTGAGGGACACCGGGACACTATTGGTCAAAAAGGCAGCTTTTTGAAAAAAAAACACTTTTTTGGACACTTTTCCAAATCAAAAACCAAATGTCTTTATTTTCTTCTTTTTTTATATATAAATACGACTGCTTTTAATTTGTACTTTACTTTTAAGCTTTGGTAGCGTCTTGGGGATTTTTCTTATAGATGTTTTTGCGCACAGGTTTCTCGGCACTTTTTTCATAGGTTTTGAAAATTTATAGTGACAACCCTGTATATTGGTTGATTTTCTAGAGGGACACTGAAAGTGTCCCTTTTTGGCCGATTTGGACACTTGTCCCTAAAAGTTTTGGCAACCCTGAGCAGTTCGTCATTCGAACTGTTTAATTTTGGTTGAACCTGTCGTTGCCACTACCTGTGATGCGTGCCACTAGCCTGCCCCCCCCCCCCCCAATTTTTTGGCATTAGGCAGAAATTTTGCAAAATCGGCCGAAATTTAGCAAAATTCTTGATTTCTGCAGAAAATTCGGCATAAATCAGGTAGCGATTCGGTAAATTTTTACGAAGAATCCCCTCCCCCCCCAATAAAATGATCCTCAGGACGCCCCTAGTTACAGTAACTGTAGTGTAGTATTAAAAGGATATATAGTGCCTTCTGCCTAGTTCAAAGTCCCTCACAACCGTTTCTGAGGCATTTCTGATGCGCCCGCTTGACAAACTGTGTTTGCATAGTGTGTTTCGAATTAGTTCCATGCAGTTTCTATATATCCCAAATTTTTCACCTTAATATCCTTAGTTTTAATAGCAGTAGTAGTAGTAGTAACAGTAAAATTAATCGTAGTAGCCCAAGATTTAGTGGCAGTAGTAGCAATAGAAATAGTAATAATAGTTACAGCAGCAGTAGTATGAGTAGAAGCAGTAGCATTAGGATGAAAATATTTTCTTTGGTTTTTCAACATCCCTCACAACAAACCCAGTTCGTTTCAACTTCACACACCAAACTGTTCCTAAGATATTGCTGTTACACCCTTTTGACAACCTGCACGCAGAGGGCGCGTTCTGACCCATTTCATCTTCCCACTCAAAATTTAATCTTCAAAACCCTTAAGCATAGTTCTAATACAGTGGTAGTTTTGATAATACCACTAACAGTATTGAATAGCTGTAGTACTACTTGCAGCAAAAGTATTAACCTTTTGCCTTTTGGTCAGTAGAACATCCCTCTCATCAAGTCCTGGATATTTCAACCTAATAAAATTAGCCATCGCAATGACATTGCTGATGTCCTTTTGATCACCTGTATGTTCATATACTTCTTGAAATTTACATCTCAATGCTCTTAGCCCTAAAAGTAGTTGCAATAGAAGTAGGAGTAGCAATAGTAATAAACGTAGCAGTAACAGTAGTATTAGAAGTATTGTACAAATATTGCCTTTTTGTGAAGTGATCTTCCCCTTTTAAGTATTCTCTGAAAGTTCCAACTTATACCCAAATCATTTCTTGAGATAAGCTATTTTGACAATGTGTATGCATACAGCGTCTATTGATTGAGTTGAAATTTTCCCTTAATACTGTAAATAAAGTAGTGTCGTAGTAGTAGTAGTGGTAGTTGTACTAGTATTGGTAGCATGCAAATATTGTCTTTTTGATTATCTCCCTTATTATTTCCTGAATTTTCCAAATTAATATACTCAGCTATTTCTGTGTTGCACCCTGTTTTGATTTAGTTCAGCAGTCCCCTCAACATTCTCTGAAAGTCTCACCTGAATACCCTTAGTCTTCTTGGAAAGTAAAGTTAAAACATGCATACCTTTCCCAATAACATACACTAGGTTTGAACAATGAAAAAATCAGCTTACAGCCCTTGTCTTAAGGACTGTGGGGAGGTTGACATCCCCAAAGACATAATTATTGGACCTTTCAACAAAACTGAACAAAATATCTCTCTTAAAATTTCGATCGCATATGTTTTGTGGAAAATAGGCTTGGGGGAAGGGGGCTGATTGCCCTTTAGTCACTCTGGACTCTTAAAAAGGGCAGTAAAACTTTCAACTTTTTATCAAATGAGCTTATACCAATTTTTCAAGTTTATACAACTACTCGTTCCATAAAAAACCTTAAATGCCCAACGCATAACTTACAACCCTTGCCAATGGGCTCTGGGGTATTGTGTCCACCCTAAAGAACATAGTTATATGATTTTTGGACTATTGGTAACAAAATGGCTCTCTCACAATTTCAATTGAAAGTGCTTTCGGAAAAGACGATGTCAGGGAGGAGGGCTATTTGCTTTCCATAATTGACTCTTAAAAAGGAACTAGAACTATACTTTTCAAATCAAATGAGCCTCTTCTAAAGTTCACATGACCACCCCTTCCATAAAAAACCTATATACCCCTGGAACCTACCACCTTTACCTCCAGACTCTGGGGGATTCTGTTTACCTCAAAGGCCTTGTTACATGATATTTGGACTATTTTTTAACAATTGGTTATCTCAAAACTTTTATCGGATACATTTGTGGAAAATACGACGTAAGAATGGGGGCGGTTGCCCCTTTTCACTTTCACTCTTAGAGAGGGAACTAGAACATAAGATTTCCAATCCAGAGAGCCCCTTCCGGAGTTTATATGACCACCCTTTCCATAAAAATCTTAGATGCCCTCATTACATAAATTAAAACCCTTGCTCTGAGGCCTCCTGGGGGGGGGGGCTGTCATTCTCAAAGACATAATTTCTAAACCTTTCAACTACGCTGGACAAAATGGCTATCCTAAAATGTTGATTCGGTATATTTCGGGAACTGATGGACTTGTGGGAAGGGGGGCTTGTTGCCCTCCAATCAGTTTTGACTACTAAAAAAGGCTCTTTTAATTTCCAATCGAATGAGCCTATATTGAAGTTTCTACGATAATAAATGGCCACCTCAGATTTTCCATCAGATGCATTTCAGAAAAATACATGTTGTGGGGGATATCCGTCCTAAAATCAGTTTGAATCTTAAAAAAGGTGATAGAACTTTTGATTACCAATCCAATGAGCTCCGTCCAAAATGTATACGACCTCCCTTTCTATAGAAGCTTTTTATGCCCCAAGGGGCTAACTTATAATCCTTTCCCTGAGGGATGTGAAGAGGGAGGGGGGGGGGGTGTTGGAATCCTCAGACATAATTTTCGGACCTTTTAGCTACGCTGAACAAAATGGCTGTCTCAAAATTTTGATTCGATGTGTTCGGAAAATAGTGGTCGTGGGAGAGGGGTCTGTTGCCCTCTAATCACTTTTGACTATTAAGAGAGGCACTAGCCCTTCAGTTTCCAATCGAAAGATCCTTTTTAGAAGTTTCTACGACAACAAATGGCAATCTCAAAATTTCTATCAGATGCATTTCAGGAAAATACGAAGCATAGGGAAGGGGGTGTCCACCCTCTTATCACTTTGAATCTTAAAAAGGGTACTAGAACTTCTGATTACGAATACAATGATCACCCTCTGAAGTCTATACGACCACCCTATCTACAGAAACTTTAAATGCATTTAAAGTACCCTTTCTACAAAAATTTTAATCAATGCATTGCAGGAAAATACGAGTTGTGGGAAGGGTATCCACCCTCTGATCACTTTGAATCTTAAAAAGGGTGCTAGAACTTCTGATTACCAGTCCAATGAGCCCCATCTGAAGTTTATACTACCACCCTATCTACAAAAACTTTACATGCCCCCTGGGTATAACTTACAACCCCTGCCCTGAGGGCTGTGAGGGAGGAGGGGTATCATCCCCAAAGAAATAATTTCCGGACCTTTTGACTACGCTGAACAAAATGACTATCTCAAAATTTAGATTGGGTGTGTTTGAGGAAATGGTGATTGTGGGAGGGGGTTAGTTGCCCTCTAGTTACTTTCTACCTTTAAAATGGGGGCACCAGTTCCTTCAATTTTTATTCGAATGAGCCCTTTTTGAAATTTCTACGACAACTCCTTCGATTCGAAGTGCCCTGGTCTAACCCCTCCCCCCCCCCAAAAAAAAAAATAATACATTGGGCCACATTGTTTTACTACTTACGCAGCGCTATTGTGCTGCCTATGATTTACGATATATCTAAACCACTAGTTTCTCATTATCTCGATGAATCAACACATCTAAAAATGGAAACTCACTCTCTGTTCGTTTTTCTACTGTAAAGACTAATTCTCTCCCTAAATGACTTAAATGTTCAAAAAACCTTTGATAGCTGAGTCTCCATCATTCCAAACAACCAAAACATCATTGATACATCTTCCTCGAAATTTAGGTTTTAAAAAGGTGTTTCTTCATAATTATTTAACGCTCTTCCAATTGCTAAGCCTTTTAATTAATGGAAAACATTATTTCTAAGCTTGACATAGCTTGTGTATTTATTAGCTATTTTATATAAATTTGAAATGGTTTTGTTTCTATTACTGAGGTTGATTCCTCTATCGTGTCTTTAAAACTTGTATATTGTTCGAGTTTTTTGACAAAATCGAAAGCGATTTGTCAAATTGAACTTAGTGTCTATTGATGGTATGTCAAAACTAAAACTCGATTTCAATAGATGTATCTATATATTTTTTGAGATTTTTTAAATTCGAAATTTTTAATGTAAGATTTTTTCAAATAAAGTCGGGGTTCCCAACCATCTTGCCAACAAGTTTTCAATCTTTACCGTTGGTGATTTAGTGGATCATACTAGAGGTCCCAGAGGCATACCTACTTTATGTAGTTTTGTAAATCATATATTCTCGGGCAAACCAAACCTTTTTGAAACAAGTTGTACTATTCAAGCTTTTTGTTACTTGTGAAAAGATTTTTTTTTTCATTTTCCACCGTCTTACTTAAATTATAAGACTTGTTTTTCTATATTTTCAGATTGTTGTATTTGTAAATGGAACGGCATAGTGGTCTATGAAATTATTAGGACACAGTCAACATAAACGGAAAACAGTCAAAATAAACAAGCATAGTTCACAATCCTATTTAACTCGAGCAATTTCGTAGCTTTGGGAGATCCCGTTGATGCTACCCACTTTGATTGAAAACCTTGCCAACTCAAGAGGACGTAAAATTTCCAGGATTACCACCCGGTGAAAATAAAAATTGATCCTAGTGATTTTTTGGTTGGTTTAGGGATTTTCTTTAATAATCTAGTGATTTATGTGCTGATTTAGTGTTTTTTTTTGTTTAGGCAATTAAAAAAATCACTAGAAATAGTGATTAATCATTAGCGGTGGCAACCCTGGAAATTTCATTGTCTATTCAATCAAATTTCATAGTAAAACTACAGATTATCAATAGCTACCGATCGCAATTAGACCTCTGGGATTAGATCTTCAACAACTCGACGCTTTTAAATAATACAAATGGAACCCCTGCTTGGTTTTAGAGTAAACAGCCAAACACTGGACGATGAAACATTTTTTAAATCAAATTGATTAGCATCAAAGTAGATGTAAAAAATATCAATATTATAACTTAAAAATGGTTTATTTGAAATGAAATTATCATAAGTCAAAACTGGTGAAGATGTTGGTGCAGATTTCATCATTAATTTCAAAGTTAAGCTCCAGCCTGATAAAAAGATAAGATATGTATACATTGGCATTTTAGAAAAAAATTGCTCACTTCAATGACTAATTTTCTTGTGAGACAAATACCTTTTTAGACAGTTTACTCACATACTCCACGGTTTGGATGTTAACTCCAAATAGAGAACTTTCCAATTTTACTTTTGAAGGACTATTTATATAAAATATTGAAAGTATAAAACACCCCAGTGTTTTTTTTTTATTGAGATTCGTTTTCGGAACTGCCGAATCAGTATAGGATTTGTCATTGCTAAAGGTCATTTTCAGCTTTGGTAATCTATTTTTAACACTTAGTTCTGGGGTTCTAGATCTGCGATTCAAAAATAGATGTTAAGCCATGAAACTTTGAAAAAAGGCTATATCGTTTGTATGTAGGTCAATGAATAGCGATATTTATCAGGCCGCGTTATAGATTAATCCATCTGTATTTGAAAGCCCATCTGTATTTTTTAACACTTAGTTCTGGGGCTCTAGATCTGCGATTCAAAAATAGATGTTAAGCCGTGAAACTTTGAAAAAAGGCTATATCGTTTGTATGTAGGTCAATGAATAGCGATATTTATCAGGCCGCGTTATAGATTAATCCATCTGTATTTGAAAGCTCATTCATTTCCCTCTTAGTATCTCCATCACTGCTTCTATAAAAAAATACATTTTGTGTCTCTTTTGACTAACAATGGCCTAATTATTTAGGGAAATGTTCAAAACCATCAAATGTTAATCCCTAAGAGTAAATAAGATTACAATTTTATTAACTTAGATCAAATTACACCAAGCATATATTTCAGAAATAGCGTTTGATTTCAATAAAATTTCACATTTGAGGGTGTTCAACCAAATAGCTAAAATCCTAAAAATAATATCGCACTATAGAAGTAAAATGTGAAAACATATTTAGCGTATAGTCCAGAAATGGTGTTAGATTCTCACCAAAGGTGGCATTTAATGATTTGTCATATTGTTAGTTAGAAATCTGAGACAAATCCAAGGTTTTCAAACTAAACTGTTTTAGAACCAAATTTTATGAAGTATCATACGAAAGAGGAAAGCTAAAAGAAAAAATCCTTACTCTCGAGAAACATATCCCTCGTCGCCTTCGAATTCTGGACGTTCTTTGTGTACAGCATGCACAATAATTTCCTTTTCGGTACTTCTCACTGTTATTTCACTTGCCCGAAAGCCAGGCAAGTCAACTCGGACTATCCAATCCTTATCATCTTCTTTGGTCATAACATCTTTTCCAGCCTTCTGAAAAACCCCTGGAATCGTCCTAATTCTTCTTCTTGCATGATGATGACGGCGTCTTCGAGGTACCCCGTAAGGTCTACAAGATTAAAAATCAGTGAAAAATCTGACCAGTCTGTCAATTTGAAGATATCTTAAGTACACACCGTAGCCAGGGAAACAGATAAGAGAAAACTTGTTTTTTTCCAGAAAAAAAATTGTATTTAATGCCACTCAACAAAACCATAGTTAATTGTGAAATTTAAATAAAAACAGTACCTTTTTCGTAATCACTGCATTTAATTTTACTTAACACTAGGCAAAAAAGAAAAAAATGAATCTCAAATGGCACAATAAAGTATATTCGTGAAGAAGTTCCCTCAACTAGCTGATATTAGCTAACTTAGCCTTAATTGTTCGGATGCGATATTTAAAAGGGTGACAAATGTTATTTTGGTCAAAGATGAGTTATGTATGTGTCAGTAGTAATGCCATGAGGCTTTCTACGACATCCCTGTTAAGTCACAACAGCCCAGTGAGATCACAACATCCCTGGCAAGCTTTCTGCAACATGCCCTGGGATGTCACGAAACAGCCCTGTTTCCAGCTGGAAAGATTGACATGAATAACATCACATGACTTACCCCCTCTTAAACGGTCAGGTGTAATATACTTGACATAATTTTATGTAACCTTGCGTCAGGAACACATGGGGGAATCCATTATTGTAACTTAGCGACAGCACACCTTATGTGATGTCACGAAATGATTGCGCAACCATCACTGTCACGTAACCTTTTTCGCCCGATAGGTTTAACGAGTTTCTTTTTTCATTCTTTATCTTTGACCTCGCTAAGACTCGAAAAGTCAATTCCCTTCCAATGGAAGAGCGGTCCAAGCAAGAGGACTAACACACCACTCCTAATATTCTGTTCTACTAAATACTTTCAAGAAATAACATATTCCCGTGACGTCACAGGACAACTCTGTCAATCCCATAATGCATCTACCGGGATTCCGAACGTAACCCTTGTTTTTCCTTGCACCTGGGTAAATTGGCACGAAGACGGGGAATGTTTATTTTTAGACAAAATTGTGCTAAATTTATGTCTAGCAATAAAGACGGAAGAAGTGCTTAAATTGTGTAAACTCCTTAGTCGTGCTAAAAAATAAATCTTAAAAACACAGACTTTGTAAATAAAACCTGTATATATACAGAAAAAATTAAAAAAAAATATTAAAAAAGAGAAAAAAGCAGTTAAAAAACACGACAAAAAAAAAGAAAAAAAAAAGAAAAAGCCTTATCGTAATATATGGAAAAAGAACCGTGTATTATAGAAAGTCGGGGGTCTTAGCATGCAATACCAGGGGATATGGCTGATATTAGATGCAAATTTAAACCCTATTAAGAATTTTTTAACGAAAATAATTCATTTCTTTGAGTGGAATGTTAGATTGCACAACCTCGTACAATACGCCCCCAACCTCCTATTATTTCGTATATATATTCCATATATATTCGAATCCATATATTTTCGGAATAATGCATATTTCTCATTGGCTATTTATTTATTATAATCTTTCGAGTTGTTCTGTATTGTTTATTTCCTTGTTGCGCTGTTTCTTCATTAATGTCTTTTTTGTATTTTTTTATCAAAAATATTGTTTGTTTCTATTTATTTTTGGGGCACTTTTCGGTATTTTTGCTCTTTTTATTACTTCGGTTGTGTCGTTTTTTATTTTTCTTAATTTGTAAATTCCTTCTTCAGGTCATTAATTTTAATTTTTTTTCTCTATTATTATTTATTTTTTATTTTTGTTTCTCTTTCCGTGCTAATGCTTCCTTGCAATATTTAACTAAAAAAAAACAAGTTTTTGTAACTCAAAGTAAGGAGCGACATTAAAACTTAAAACGAACAGAAATTATTCAGTATATGAAAGGGGATGTCCCCTCCTCAACGCTTCGCTCTTTACGCTAAAGGTTTTTATTGTTTTAAAAAATAAAGTTGCGAGACAAAGTTAAACTTTAGCGTAAAGAGCGAGGAGTTGAGGAGGGGACAGCCCCTTTCCTATACAGAATAATTTCTGTTCCTTTTAAGCTTTAATGTCACTCCTTACTTTCAGTTACAAAAACTTGCATTTTTAGTTAATTTCTGAACGTTTTTGAATTAATTCAGCTTTGATTTTGGCTTACCGTACATGAATAATTAAAACGAAATTCGCATATTAATTTTCCTTTTTTTGGCTAATTAGCTTTCTCGAAATTTTGTTCCCACGTAACTTACGAATTAACTTATGTCACGAATTTCTATATTCGTATGTTTTTATTACGTATATTAGGGAGTTCGGCCTCTACTCATTATTTCGGCCTTTACTCCGAAGCTTGAATTTTGATCGACTCCTAAGACCCTAAGCCAACCAATGCAGTTGATTATAGTAGAGATTTACTTTTAAAGTAATAAAAAAACTTCAGAATAAAGGGTATAGTATTGACTTGGGAGTGAGCCCCACTCACATACGGAAAAATTTATGTTCGTTTTAAGTTTTAATGTTGTTTCTTACTTTCAGTTGAAAAGAACTTGTCTTTTTATTTAATTTCTGATCGTTTTTTAAATAATACTGGGATATCTGGCGCCCCTTCACAGAAATTTCACTTCCCCCAAGGAAATATCTTCCATGGAAAGATCCTCCCCCGGTAACCCCTACTCTGACCCCAACCCCCACTAGAAAAAATTCCTCCTGAAAACACCTGTAAACTTCCCAATAACCAATGCTATGTGTAAACAATGGGCAAAGTTTATAACTTGCACTCCTTCCCCCCGGGAACTGTGGGGGATTAAGTCATCCTCAAAGAAATATTAATCAGAGTTTTGACTATACTGAACAAAATGGCTATCTCAAAATTTTGATTGGGTGACTTCAGGAAAACAATGAGCCTAGGAGGAGGCCAAGTTGCCCTCCAATGTTTTTGGTCACTTAAAAAGCGCACTAGAACTTTTAATTTCCGTTCGAATAATCCCTCTCATGATATTCTAGGACTATTGGATCGATACGATCACCCTTGGGGAAAAAAAATAAACACGGATCCGTGATCTTTCTTCTGGCAAAAAAAAAATACAAAATTCTACATTTTTGCACATAGGAGCTTGAAACCGCTATAGTAGGGTTTTTTGATACGCTGAATCTGATGGTGTGATTTCCATGAAAGTTCTATGACATTTAGGGATTGTTTCCCCCTTTTTTCAAAATTAAGACAAATTTTCTTAGGCGTGTAACTTTTGATAGGTAAGACTAAACTTGATGAAACATATATTTGAAATCAGCATAAAAATCTGATTCTTCTGATGTATCTATTGGTATCAAAATTCAATTTTTTAGAGTTTTGGTTACTATTGAGCCGGGTCGCTCCTTACTGGTAACGAACTTTTGATACCTGCTTTATTTATTTATTAGTTTATTTCTTTGAATTTGAATTTGTTTGACTCTAGTTCGGGTGACATATCCTCTTTGGGTGAGCAACTGATCCATTTTGAAAATAACCCAATAGATTTTCTTAGCTTGATTAATAATTCCGTAGGTCAGTCTAATAAATCACAATCAAATCCCCATTTTTCAGTTAGTAGTAAGTATGTATCGGATTTTGATCGAGTATCCAAACGAGATGGTGGTTTGTTTGAGCTTCAGCTTAATGTACAGGGCCTTTGTTCTTCATTTTATGAGTTGAAAAAAATAGTGCGTAGTGGCCACCCTGATTTTATTGGTCTTTGTGACTTTCCTTGATTCGAAAAATGAATCTCTATTGCAACTCTCTGGGTACAAGATGGAATGTTTAAATTGAAGTAGGATGGCAAGAAGTGGTCTCGCTGTTTATGTTTCGGAATGTTTTCCGTACTCTGTTAGACGTGACCTGTCAAGAAATGAAGAAGGAATTTTTGAATTCCTATTTACCGAGATTAAAACCCACGCTAAAACTTTGATTGTTGGTAATATATACCGGTCTCCTAGTGGGTCTATTCCCTCTTTCTTTCAGATTCTTGATGAGGTTTTGGAAACAATCCAACTTCATTCATGTGAACTTGTTGTTATGGGTGACTTCAACCTTAATTTGTGTGACCGAAGGTCATCCTCGTCCTTGGATTTTCTTTCAACAATGCACGCTCGTGGAACATTACCTTCTGCAGGCATTCCAACTCGCATTACTAACACTACTGCTTCTTTGCTTGATAATATTTTTTCATCGCTGACCTTGGTGCAAAATTTTGTGTTGACGAGTGATATCTCAGACCATTTTCCTGTTTTTTTCCACGTATGATTTTTCCGATGCGTTGCCAAGGAGGAACCAAGGAGCTGGTTTTTCCTCTTTAAAATTTAATGATCAGGGTTTGCATCTTCTTAGGTCACGGTTGGTGGGTTTTTAGTGGACTATTTCTGAAAATGAATCTGATATAGATAATTCTTTTTATGATTCTTTGAAAGAATTTACATTGGATGCATGTGTTGCGCCCCAGTCGAATCTGGCATCGAAAAGAACAACCCGTTTGAATCCTTGGATGACTTCGGGACTCCTTAAAAGTTGGAGGAAGAAAAATAATCTTTGGAAGGCTTACAGGTCCTCTAAGCTCTCTTCTCGTGATTCTCGACTTCAACTTTTCAAAGCTTATAGAAGAGTTTATAATTCGCTTTGCCGAAAGGCCAGACCGTTATTTTATTACATAAATTTCTCTGCGTGTGGTAAAGACATTAGGAAGACATGATAAGTAATCAATTCTGTTATCAGGCCATCTTCTCTGCCTCCTTCTATCCCTTCAAGTATAGTGATGGAAGGCGAAAATGTAGAGGGTGAGCTAGTTCAAGATACGTTTACTTCCTATTTCGCTAATATCGGCAAAGCTACAGCCTCTTCTGTAAGTCCTTCTTCTTTACCTGACTTTAGGTCTTACCTTGGACCGCCTTGTCATAAATAAATGGCATTGGAACCTGCCTCTGAAGCTAAAACAGCCAGAATTGTCAATGGTTTGAGGGGGGTCTTCATCTTCTGGTCCAGACCGTATTCCGACTAAGGTTGTACATTTCATTCTTCCTGTCATCATTTCTGCCCTCACGAGACATCAATGTTTCCTTTGAAAATGGTGTTTTCCCAAGTGCTTTAAAGCGTGCTCGCGTTATTATTCTTTTTAAAGGTGGATCAAGGAATGATCCTGCAAATTATCGTCCTTTTATCAGTGTTTAGTAAAATATTTGAAAAAGCTTTGCTTTCTCGACTTCTTAATTTTCTTAATCCTAAACACTTTTTTCATGATTTTCAGTTTGGTTTTAGTGCGAAGCACTTAACTGAGAATGCATGCGCAACTCTTTTGAAATATTTATATTCAGTTCTTGACTCTGGTCTGATACCTGCTGCTCTTTTTCTCGATGCACGAAAGGCATTCGACTCGTTAACACACAAGAATATTCTTTGGAAACTGTCCCATATTGGTATAAGAGGGAATGCTTATTCTTGGTTTCTATCATATTTATCTGGTCGAGTCATATCGGTTCATCCGCACTCTTCTAACCCTTCGGGAATAGAGTTTGGTGCTCCACAAGAATCTCTTATTGGGACGATATTCTTTTTAATCTATTTCAGTGACCTTATTAATGCGGTTCAAAATTTAAAACCTACCATTTGCTGTCGTCTTTGTCAACCAGCATTCGTCACTAATTGTGACAGGAGTTCGTCCTTACCGGTTGCACCTATTTCTTTTACTGATGACAGTACTCTTGGTACAGCTGGTATAACTGAGTCTGATCTTCGTTCGAGATAAATACCCTTTTTGAAAGAGTTATCCAATGGTTTGATGTAAATTATCTTGCCTTTAATGTCGAGAAGTCATTTTTTCTCATTTTCTCCCAAGTGTCAAAGGCTTGCCCTGAGTTAAATGAAATACACGTATCTTGAGGTTCTCTAAGTAGACCTAAGGATCGTTACGTTGGATTCAAAGGCATCTTGCTTGACGAAAATCTTTCCTTCAAGCATCATATTGACCTTATTAAAATGAAAGTCTCCAGGAGTCTTGGAATCCTTAGAATGCTCAAACACATATTCCTAGAGTCAATTCTCAGAATATTGTTCTACAGCCTAGTTCAGTCTTATGTTTTATATTGATCTGTTATTTGGATGTCAACTTTTCCCTCGTCTCTGATGAAACTTTCAAAACTTTATGATAGAGCATGGACTCTTATTAAGGAAACTAACCGATCTTCACTTAAACCCTTGCTTGATTTGAAATCTCTCTATTTTCTTTCTTGTTCTTCTTTCATCTTTTTACAGTTGCACGGCCATCTCTCTGCTGCTCTATGTAATAATATATCTTTTGTTTCGATCAATCTACTTATCATCTCCGCACTTCCAGCAATTTACAGATTCTTCATACTCTATCAGTGAGGTAACTCTGACAACTTGCAACAGGATTTGGAACACGCTCCCTGTGTCTGCACGAAGCTGCCACTCGTTTGTATGTTCAAAAATCACGTTAGGGATTTTCTAGCTAGTAATTAAGTTTTTTTTTCTCTTGTGTTGAGTCTCTTAAAGATGTGAATGTATGATGTTGAAAATGCTTTTGTTTTTTGTGTATTTGTTTCATTTTTGCTTCTCCCCTGTTTTTTTCCTGGCGATAGAGCCTTACGGGGGAGTTTATATTGAAGTGTATTTTGTTGAGTTTATTGATTGAATAAAATTGATTGATTGATTGAAAAAATATTGTGGTCACTATAATATAATGTAGTCACTTGGGTCCTTTAATATTGTGTTTAATATTGAACACTGACATTCCTCAGAATTTCCCCCGTGGACTTGATGTTTCAGTTCTGAACTCGGGATCTTCGGAAAAAATATAGCAGGAAAATTCCCTGCAATAGCATATTAAATATAGATATTATTGTTTTTCAATATCTTGGAATTTTTTCAAACTTTGGTTTTTAACAGGTAAATCACTAGCAGATTATTGAAGAGTCAGTGCCGGGTTCCCCATTATTATTTTTTATATCTATTACGGGTAGACTACATTTCCCCACTATTTGACTCCAAAATTGAAAAGTAAAGATAAATACTTGTTTTGCCCAAGCGTTCCACTGTAAAATACTCATGTCGTTTATATAGTTTGCAATGAAAGTCAGTAAACAGACTTACTTATAATACAGATCTTCTGAATAAGGATCAGTCCATGGATCTACCCAGCGATCAGTCCAGGGATCAGCAAGTGAGTAATCCCATGGCTCAGTCCAGCGGTTACCCCAAGGTTCAACAGTCATATTGGGAATCTATGCAAAAGAAATGATTATGAAATAGAAAAAAAGTGCATTCACTACAATAGTTTCAGGTTAACAAGGGCATGCTAATATTAAATGGGGAAGCTACAGAAAAAGGTTTCCATAAAAACCCCCAGCAAAAATGGAATTTCATAGTAACAAGGAACTTTGAAGGTCAAAACGAATTTTCATCACAGCAATTATATGAAAATAAAGTTATTATTTGAAAAACGTTCGAGCTCAGTCTTTGCGATTCTAAAATAATTGTGCTATATTGTTTAGAGAGAAATATTCGGATATCTACGAGTAATCCAGGTCAATAGTATACAGTGTCTTAGGATAGTCGTTAAGAAGTGTTTCTAGTTTTTAGCAGCAAGTTCAAATTATCACATTAGATTTTTTTCTTTTTTTTTACAACAAGCACCAACTTTCACCTTTTTTTTTTATTCTGCTGATCAATAATTTCAGGAAATGAACAGTACTTTTGAACAACCTTCAAACAATAACTGAGATCCAATTTTTTATTATCAGTTTATTGAGGTTAGTTGAGTAGGTCTATAGAATCGTTGTCAATTTCAGAATAAACTTGTTTTTCAGTTGATATTTCCGGTAATTTTCACTAGTCGGTCTTACAAGCCACATCTGCTGCCCTTTTAAGGTTTGCAACTGAGAATTGTTGCGTGTTGCCTTAACCTTCGTTTGATGAACAGCAGCATCCTGTATTTAAGCACATTGTGCACTTGGTGTCTGTGCACCCATGAAACAGCAAAGATTAAGAATAGCAGCTTTTCAGAAGGAGACATTCTAGAACTAAAAGCAGGCATTTTTAAATTGCCAATTTTGTGCTCATTTTCATGGTTTGGGTCGCATTTTTGACAATTCTCCAGCTCCCCTCTAACGGTCTAATATAGTAATAGGCTTTGTAGAAAAAAAATAATAATTAACAAAGAGTGATTCAAAGACAGATAAAAATTGGGGGAAAGGAAATATGATTCAATAACCCTGCCTGTCATAAAGCAAGAATTTCATCATTTTTTTGGTTAGATCTGAAATTGTCCAGAACGTGAACCAAACCGTGAAAATGTGCATAAATTGGTAATGTAAAATCCCTCTGTTCTAGCATGTCTCTTTTTGAAGAGCTGCTTCTCAACCTCTACCCATGAAATTTCAATGGGAGAAATTAAAAATAATCCCAAAATATGCACGAGGATGTATCATTTGTAATTTAGCTCAATTTTCAAAAAATAATTTGAAACTTGCAAGAGATACTTCGAATTTTTAAACCCTATAATGAAGAAAGAAGCAAACCTGGCAGATGTCCATGGTGACCAGTTAAAATCACTCTGTAATCGTACTTGAAGACTAATCTTGAAAAGTTAACAATATAATAACAAGAGGGATACCATTTAATTCTCCAATTTAAAAGCTCCAGTTATAACCCCTACCATTAGAATTGCTCTGCATGTCCCTTTAGGGCCGTGATATACCCATAGAAATTATACTAAACTGGGGAAACCGTAGGCTAGATGAAGACGGAAGGAGCCCTGATAATATCATTAATGTAAATTTTTTGCATATTATACAATAAGAAATTTGTCTTTACAGCGTTTTCTTCTGAAGTTCTGTATATTGTTGCTCTGTAAAAGAGTCTCTCCCAGTAAGAGTGGCTCTGGAGTAAAAACTCTTCCTAGCTAATTTATCTGCTATGGGCTGCCTCCCCGTCGTAGCATAATATTTGTAGGCATGAATATATAATGGGTCGGAGGTAATAGGCTTGAGACTGTCTGTGCAGGATTTCGACTCTTGTTGATAGAAGAGCATCGTCAAGTGCTGAAAACAACGTTGTGACCAAGATGGGTTCAGGATTGCACAAAGCCTCCATTCACACTGGAGGTCCCAGGGACTTCTCGTTGTTTGGTTCTAAGCCGGCTTAAGTGCTTCGGTGTAGACTTGCGAAGATGTGATCCCCGTCCTGCGCTGGTATCTGGGATCATTGCTTTTCCTGAGGCCAAAATAATTTCAATGATTTAAAGACATCAAAATTGGAACTTGGGATGTTATGACGTTAAAAAATGACTATCGTATCAACATTTTGACTAACGAATTCAGACAATTCGAGCTGGACTTATTAGGAGTTTCAGAAACTCATATTCCAGGGGTAGGAAGCATGAATTAGGTGATATTAATTTGTTTACTAAGGCAGGAAGGATGGGGTATATAGATAGGGAGTAGGGCTTATGATAATACTAATTGCTCATTTTATGACTAAAAAGTTCAGGGTATCAGTTATAGTAGTATATGCCCCCTGTAGAGCCACCTGACAGAGATAATAGTGACTCGGATGAATTTTACTTACAGTTACAGGAGCAAATAGACAGGGTCCCAGGTAGAAATATGATGTTTTTACTAAGGGATTTTAACGCCTAGGTCGGTAGAAATAAGGATAGATGGCATCCTTCCATAGGTAAATTTGGTGTAGGAGAAAAAACAGTAATGGATACAGACTTTTGCAACTTTGTGGGTATAACAATCTAGTTATAACCAATACGGTATTTGGTCATAAAATGGCCCATAAATTAACAAGATATTCAAGTGATGAAAAGGCAGCACACCTTATTGATTATGTTATAGTAAACCGAAGACTGGCAGGATCAAAACAAGATACTAGGGTATATAGGAGTTCTGTTATTGAATGTTAAAAGTAAAGATCCCCATCTAGGGTTGATTTTAAAGCTGAAATTTCGGAAGGGTAACTGCCTCCCGGGAAGTTATGGTGTTGATAGACTCCAGGATAAGAATTTGAGAGAAAGTTTCCAGGAACAGTTGACTACTAAATTGGAGTTAGAATTTGACAATGTAGAAGATGGTTGGAACAATTTTAGAAAAACAATTTGTGAAGTTGCTGAAGGTGTTTTAGGGAAGAAAGTTAGTACTGCAGCTATGAATATTAGTGAAAAAGCTTTATGCTTAATAGAGAGGAGGAGCGGTGTCGTTTTAGAACCAAATTTTCACTCTTAGGTTAATAATTCAGAAGTGCGTGAGTTGTCAAACACGTTTGGTCCTCAGTTTTACAGATTATGAGCAAACGTTCAATTCTGTTGATAGAAGACCTTTAGCAAAGGTCTTATCCTTGTATAGTGTACTAGACAAATACATTAATGTGATCAGTGCTATGTACGAGAATAACACTGCTGCGGTTAAGGTAAGAATTTCTAAGGGTCGTTCTTTTCCCTTCTACAGACGTCATTAACCATATTTCACCTGTCACCTCTGTTGTTTGACTGATGTTGAGTCTGATCAAATGCTGCAAAGTTGAGGTAGTTGCCTCAATGTTTTCTCAGCATTATTGGGGGGGGAATGCCCCCAACCAATAATGTGGAGAAAAAATATTATATACCTCATACCCCTTGACCATCAGGATATGAACCTCTGTTGCCCTCCCCCCTCCAATAAAATGCTGGAGATTAGCCCCTGGATAGGGGAACAAACAGGTTAAATCAGAAAATAGCCAAATTCAGCATTTTCATATGCTATACTAGACGAAATTTGCTACGAAGCTTATAGACGACGATAGAAAACAGATCTCACCTTATAGTCTGAAAAAGCTTAAAAATTACTCAGTTTTAATAAACAAAAATCAGTTTTCCTGAATAGGTGAAAGTTACGTAGATGGTAAGCTTTCGTAAATTTTACTACTCACCCTTAATATTTCCCCTATCGGTTCAGATAATTAAAACTCAGTGACGGCACAAAAGCTGGCTAATCTTAATATGAGCATATCGGGGAGGTCAGTTCACACAATACATCTGTTTCCATGGTAACTGTGAAAAAGCGTTTTGGTGTCGTAAATTTTACAAATGCTTACGCTTCTAGAGTTTGGCTTGAAATAATTTCCTGTCATTCATTTTAATATCCTTAGCCTTGGTAAAATTAGAAGCAGTACAATTAGTAGTAATAGCCAGCATCTAGCGCATTATGGTTAGTTGAATTTTCTAGCCTAACCCTTTGCCAAAATAGTAAAAGGTAGCTGAACTAGAATTTTACCCTTAAGACTGCAATAGGTTCGTATGGAGGGGAAGCTCTGGTTTCTTGTAATTGTTTCATATCCACAGATAAGAATAATAAACGAGAGGGAGGGATGGGCTCTTTTTGTCCTACAGACCTAAATGAATAAAGAAAAGATGAAATCATCTCTGAAATTTGAGCTCTGAGCCATATAATCTTTAACGACCTTCATTACACCAATTACAAATTACGAACTGTCTAATCAGTTATTAACGTATCAAAGCAACTAGTATACTAAAGCATTACTATTACTATGGAGTTGCTGCAGTGTTAAGCTGCCTAAAACCAGCAGGATGGTAACCACCTACTCGCCCTCTCACACTAATTAAAGGTTTTGGCTTCACGATTAAACAAAGAAAACATTTTAAAGTTATCATAAAAAGGACCAAAACAGGCACCCCAAGACTTGCGATGGATGGGAGGGAGCTCAAAGGGTCTTTCAAGCGTTTCTTTGAATGTTTGAAAATCAAAGATCAAATATTTTAGCATCGGAGGTAAAGGTCTTTATGCTTAAATTTAAATTTTTCTGGACCTTCAGCGGATATTATCAGCAAACTTCTTAAGCATTAAAGAAAGATTTAAAAAAGGGCCTGAGAAGTAACTTCAGAAACCAAAGATTTTCCTTATAAATAATTTTCTGTCAAAAGAAAAAAGATTATAATAGAAATATATATGGTATGATATAAAGTATAAACCTCTACCTTGCCTCTAAAACTCTGCTATTCCTACTTTTATCCTATTTTCTAAACGAAGACATTACGCTATCCTCCGTGAATGCTTACATTTTGCAGCCAAATCCAACGTTTGAGCTGGGTTGATTTCTTGGAACCAAGTATGTATTTTGTGTGAAAGTAAGACAGGAACAAAAGGGAAATTTTCGATAGGGTACTTTGAAGTACGTGACATAATGCAGACACATTTACATAATTAAGGAAGTAAAATTCAGCTTACTGACTTGTAATGAGTCGTAAAAATCGGACTCCCTTAATTTTGAGAAAAAAATTAATTGTTTCCAATCTTCGGAACTATAAAAAAAGTATCTTTTTCCATGCGAGGGAAAACAGCGACGTTACAACCAAATTTTCTACATATGAGGGGAGGGAAGGACAATACCCTCAACCACCTTACTTTATATTAAATGTTAATCAGGGCTTTCCTGAAACTATTTTAGAAGTTGACACCAATAGCTATTTAGTACTTGCAATTTATTTACAAGATTGTCTTTAAAACAAAGGGACTGTAAAATGTATTCTTTAAGGAAAATACAAGTACATTACCCTATGCTCAAGGTTAACGACACTAGACCTCAGAGGGGTATGAAGGAACAGTCCATCCACTCATATCTCTTTTACTTGTCTCTTTCTTTTTAGTTTGTTTTATTCATTTAAATGTCTGTTCTTTTTAGGTTTAATTACAGATCTTGAAGTAATCTGTTCGCTTTTAGCTAGGCTTTATTGTTCATTTTAATTTCCGTCCGTTTTTTGTTCGAGAAACTAGCTCCTAGGACAATTTCAACTTTATTGGGGATTAAGTTCCCCAGTAACATGCATCGGTCTCCAGTGGCGTCATATGGGGGTGGTGAAGGGGCAGTTGCCTTCCAATAAGTTGGAAAAAATTATTATATAGCCCATGCCCCTTGACTCTCCGGATATACGTCCCTCTTGCCCCCCCCCCAATAAAAATACTGGAGCTACGCCCCTGTTGGTCTCTCATGGGGGCCATTTTGAATAAAATTCTGATTTTTTCGATGTAGGACAGACAAATGTTCCTTCATGAACTGTAAGTATAAATCAATCTGTGCCAAAAGTACACCAAGCCCTAATAAATGGAATTTTGATTTACGGTACCATTACATTAATGGAAATTCGTATTTTTCCTATGAAGGGTGATTACGCATGAGTATTTTCTTATATATTTGATTTGTTTTCCGCCGGGGGCGATCAGACCAAAATAGCTAAGAGATGTTTTTAATAAAGAAAAGATTAACTTTACATTTTACCATGAAATTTACAAGGGGTTTGGGGGCACCCCCAAGAAACAAAATATTTTTGTTGAGCCTTGAATAATTAGATCGTGAATTGAAAAATAATTCGATGTATTTTAGGTCTCTCGTTCCCGGAACAAAACTAAGAGTTGTGCCTTTTTCAGCGGATGATTTCATTCGAAGCAGTATTATGTAAAAGCTAAGTTTTAGCGCAAAGAGGAAGGAGCTAATCGCGAAAAAAGAGGAAGAGAGGAAGAGAGAAAAAGAGGAAGGAGAGGAAGGAGCGATCAAAGCTCCTCTCTTTGTTAGGATAACCTTGGATGGGATAAAACAGACAAAAATAAAATAAAAACAAACAAGTATTTTAAACTGAAATTAAACATTGATTTCTAATCTGAATATAAATTATGCCACATTTAAGGGAGCTACCGCCCCACAAAACCTCTTTTAGGTCTCTTGCTCCCGAAACAAAACTAAGGGTTTTGCGTTCAGTTAAACGGGGGTTCAGTTATACCTGGGGTCAGATGCACTAGGGTTGAATTACCTGGATTCACCTATACGGGTTTAATTACACGAGGGTTCAGTTACACCCAGACCCATCTTATTTGATGAAAAATTTCGAGGGCTTAGCCAAACCTAGGAATGAGGCACGGTAATAACTACGGTGTTTTTGACGAAAAAGAGCAATTTATAGGCAAAACCAACAAGGGATCGATTACGCAGGAATCGGGTAAACAGACAAAATCAAGGAAAATTTCCCACAGGTACGAGTATGATCATAGGCAGCGCAATAGCGCTGCCTATGTAAAGAGCGATATGGGTAAAGTAAAGAGTTGCTTAAGTAAAGAGCGATTTTTTTTGTATTTTTTATGGTTTTAGACAAGGGCACTTCGTATCAAAGGAGTTATCGTAGAAACTTCAAAAAGGGCTCATTCGATTGGAAATTGAAAGGGCTAGTGCCATTTTTAACAGTCAAAAATGATTGGAGCGCAACTAACCACGCCCACCATTTCCCAAAATATATTCAATCAAAATTTTGAGATTCATTTTGAGAATTCATTTTGTTCAACGTAGTTGAAAGGCCCGGGAATATGTCTTTGAGAATCGCAACCCCCTCTCTCCACAGACCTCAGGGCAAGGGTTGTAAGTTATTTCATGAGTTAATTTAAGGTTTATATAGAAGGGTGATTGTATAAACTTCGGAGGGGGCTGTTTGGATTGGTAATCAGAAGTTCTAGTGCCCTCTTAAAGATTCAGAGTGATCGGAGGGTCGACCCCCCCCCCCACACCTCGTATTTTCCCGAAATGCATCTCATAGAAATTTTGAGATGGCCATTTGTTGTCGTAGAAACTTCCAAAAAGGCTTATTCGATTGGAAATTGAAGGGGCTAGTGCCCCGATTAATAAATCGAAAGTGACTAGAGGGCAACTTACCCTCCTATCACGCTAATTCTTTCCCCAAACACATCCAATCAAAATTTTGAGATAGCCATTTTGTTCAGCGGAGTTAAAGCTCCCGGAAAATTTGTCTTTGAGGATGACCCCCCCTACAGCCCTCAGGACAAGGGTTATAAGTTATGCCCTGGAGAGCATATAACATTTTTATAGAAAGGGTGGTTGTATAAATTTCAGAGGGGCTCATTGGATTAGTAATCAGAGGTTTTAGTGACCCATTTAAGATTCAAAGTGATCGGAGGGTGGATACTCCACTTCCCCACATCTCGTATTTTCCTGAAATGCATCTGATTGAAATTTTGAGATGGCCGTTTGTTGTCGTAGAAAATTCTAAAAAGGCTCATTGAATTGGAAACTGAAGGGGCTAGTGCCTCTTTTGATAGTCGAAAGTGATTAGAGGACAATTAACCCCCCTCCCAAACCCACCATTTCCCCAAACACATCCAATCAAAATTTTGAGATAGCTATTTTCTTCAGCGCTGTTAAAAGGTCGAGAAATTATGTCTTTGAGGATGACAACACCCCCCCCCCCGCACAGCTCTCAAGGCAAGGGTTGTAAGTTATGCCCTGGGTGCATATAAAGTTTTTATAGAAAGGGTGGTCGAATAAACTTCGGAGGGGGCTCGTTGGATTGGTAATAAGAAGTTACTATTAATCTCCATGACCACACTGCCTTTTCTATGACGAAAACAATAAGAATTCCAAATAGAGATAGGTCCTTTTATTAGACAGTGAAAAGAAAATATAAAACAAAGAATCTAAATATTTCGATGATACAGTCGGTCATCATCATCAGCAGAGTTACTAACTTATCAAAATTATAACAAACTGCTTTTATACTAAACAAAATAATCACTTCCGGGCCGGAAGTGATTGCTTTGACCCGGAAGTGATTATTTTGTTTAGTATAAAAGCAGTTTGTTTTAATTTTGATAAGTTAGTAACTTTACTGATGATGATGACCGACAGTGTCATTGAAATATTTAGAGTCTTTGTTTTATATTTTCTTTTCACTGTCTAATAAAAGAACCTATCCCTATTTGGAATTCTTATTGTTTTCGCAATAAGAAGTTCTAGTACCCTTTTAAGATTCAAAGTGATCGGAGGGTGGATACCCCCCCACCCCAAACGCCTCGTGTTTGCCTAAAATGCAACTGATAGAAGTTTTGATATGGTCATTTGTTGTCGTAGAAACAACAAAAAAGGCTCATTCGATCGGAAATTGAAAGGGCGTGTTTTAATAGTCAAAAGGGATTTGAGGGCAAAAAGCCCCCTCCCCCACGCCCATGAATTCCCAAAACATATCTGATAAAAATTTTGAGATAGAAATTTTGTTCAGTGTAGTTGAAGGGTCTGGAAATTATTTCTTTGAGGATGACACCCCCCCCCCAACAGCTCTCAGCGCCAGGGTTGTAAGTTATGCCCCGAGAGCATATAAGGTTTTTTATGGAAAGGATGGTCGTATGAACTCCGGAGGGGGCTCATGACATTGGAAATTAGACATTTTAGTTCCTTTTTTCAGAGTCAAAGTGATGGGGGGCAGGGCATCCACTTCCCTCTTGCGTTGTATTTTCCACAAATGCATCCAATAAAAAATTTTAGATAGTCATTTGTTCAAAAATAGTTCAAAGACTATATAATAAGGCCTTTGGGTTGGACAGAATCCCCCGGAGTCTGGGTGTAAGGATTGTAAGTTATGCTTTAGGGGCATATAAGATTTTCATGGAAGGGATGGTCGTGTGAACTTTAGAAGAGGCTCATTTCATATGAAATTTATAGTTATAGTTCCCTTTTAAGAGTCAAAAATGATAGAGTGCACGTAGCCCCCTCCCTGACATCCTCGTTTCCCAAAATGCATTCAATTGAAATTGTGAGTTAGCAATTTTGTTACCAATTGTACATACATCATATAACAATGTCTTTAGGCTGGATACCCTTCCCCAGAGCCCATTGGCAAGGATTGTAAGTTAGGCCCGGATCATATAAGGTTCTATGGAACGGGTAGTCGTACAGACTTTGGATTGGATGGAGCTCATTTTATTGGAAGATGGAAGTTTTCTGAAAGGTCTAGTAATTGTCTCTTTGGGGATGTCGACCTCCCCAGGGTCCTCAGGACAAGGGTTCTAAGCTAGGCAATTCATTCATTGCTTACACTTAGTATATGTTATTGAGAAAGGTATGCAGGTTCGAACTTTACTTTCCAAGAAGACGAAGGTTATTCAGTTGAGAGTTTCAGAGAATGTTGCGGGGAGTGTTGAACTAAATCAAAACACGTTATGTGTATACGGATTGTCAAAAGGGTGCAATACAAGAATAACTGAGTATATTAATTTGGAACAGAAATAATAATGGAGATGATCAAAAAGGCAATACTTGCATGCTACCAATACTACTACAACTACCACTGCTACTACTACCACTCTACTCCATTAAAGTATTAAGAGGAAATTGGAGCTAGATTAAATGACTCCAAGTGCATGCACATGGTCAAAATAGTGTATCTCAAGAATTGATCTGGGTATTAAGTTGGATCTTTCAGAGAATACGTAAAAGGGAAGATCATCTCACCAAAAGGCAATATGTGTGCACTGCTGCTAATAATACTGATATTGCTGCATTTACTGCTACTATACTACTTCTATTGCTACTATTTGTAGGACTAAGAGCATTGAGATGAAAATTTCAAGAAGTATATGAACATACAGATTATCAAAAGGACATACCAGCAATGTCATAGTAATGACTAATCGTATTAAGTTGAAACTTCCAGGACTTCATGAGAGGGATGTTCAACTCACCTAAAGGCAATAGGTTAATACTACTGTTGCTAGTAGTACTACGACTATTCAATGGTACTGCTAGTAATATCAATACTACTACTGTGACTACTATTATAACTATACCTAAGGCTATGAAGGTAAATTTTTAAGAAATTTTGAGGGAGTAAGATGAACTGAATCAGAACACGCCCTCTGTATGCAGGTTGTTAAAAGGGTGCAACAGCAATATCTTAGGAACAGTTTGGGGTGTGAAGTTGACACTAACAGGGTTTGTTGTGAGGGATGTTGAACTAACCAAAAGAAAATATTTGCATCCTAATGCTGCTACTTTTACTCGTACTACTGCTACTGTTACTATTATTACTATTTCTATTACTACTAATGCCACTAAAGGTTAGGCTACTACAATTATTTTACTGTTACTACTACTACTACTGCTATTAAAACTAAGGATATTAAGGTGAAAACTTTGGGATACATAAAAATTGTATAGAATTAATTCGAAACACACTATGCCCACACAGGTTGTCAAGCACACACATCAGAAATGCTTCAGGAACAGTTGATGGTATGTATTAAGCTGAAACTTTCAGCGTGTGTTGAAGGGGATTTTGAAGAAACCAAAGAAGCTATGTGCATACTGTTACAAATGCTGCTACATCTATTGCTAGTGCGCAACATAAGGGCATTAAGGTGAAGCTTTTAAGGAATATTTAGGCGGGTGTTGAACTAAATCAAAACAAACTATGAGCATGTGGACTTTCAAAAAGGTAGCAAAGTAATATCTGAAAAGCAGCTTATATTATTAATTTAGACATTTAAGGGTAAGTTGTGTGTGACTTTGAACTAACCAGAAGGCACTATTTGTATACTTTTAAAACTACCACTGCAGTAACTGTAGTGAAAACTCCTCCGTTAGCCTTAGTAATAGTAGTTCTGGTAACAGTAGTAGTAGTACTACTACTAGTAGCAGCGTGTATATAGACCCTTAGTAGGGGGAGAGGTATTACCACGGGGGGAACACCATATATGGGCATTTACCTACTTTCAGGGATGACGCAACACGCTCAGTGAATACAACCAGTATAAGATCATTGACCTCCATTGAGCTACAATCCGAGGAGAACAAGATCACATGCCTCTTTTTAGGTCAATCAGGGAGTTGCATTACAAACGGGAGTGATAACAGACCAGATTTCTTTTGAATTTACGGAATTTTTGTTATATCACAACTCCACCTTGAGGCTGTTTATATTGATCACGCTTCGAGGCTAAGATAACAGTTTACTTCTCGACTGTGGTCGCTATAATAGACACGTACACAATATGGGATGTGGACGATATAACTTTACTTATCGACTGTGTTCTGTATAATACACAAGTACTATTTAAGTAGCGTTGTCAATATAAAATATGCTTTAACATTCTAGTATACTAAAAAGTTGATACTAATAAAAAAACTCAGAACAATCCTTAGAAATCAACTAGTGAGACGATTATGAGTATGAACCATCAAGGACCCTATCCACCAAGGACCTCAACCTCCAAGGTCCTCTCTCCCCAACCTCCAAGGAGCCTCCCCCTCCAACGTCTTGGACCCATCCCCCCATTAATTTTTATTTTTTGGAAGTTTATTTTTTGCCCTTTTTTATTTTTTAACATTATAATTTTATTTCAACTTTTTTTTACATTTCTTAGAATGACATAAAACATACTTAAAGTATAACAAATTCACATTTAAGCTAGATTTCTTAACGTTTGTAGATGTGTGTTGTCTGAAACTTACGATTTGGGTTTACTATTTCACACTTTTCTGACCTAGTTTTCTTAGCCTGTCATAGGAGTTTGTTGTCTGAAATCTATGATTTAGAATATTTGGTTTATTATTTTAGACTTTTCTTAGCTAGGTTTCATAACCTTTCGTAGACGTGTATTGCATGAAACTCATAGTTTGGGATGTCTAGTTTGTTATTTCAGATTTTTCTGAGCTAGATTTCCTAACCTTTCGTAGGTGTATGTCTGGTTTTATTAATAATATTTGATTTTCTAATAAAGTAGGGTTTTAATTTTCAGAAATAAGAACGTCCTTGTTTAAAATACATCTGATGCTATTAATAATATTTGATTTCTTTTAATAATTGGGATACATTTTTGCATATTTCTTTAAATAAAGTCGGGTTTTAGTTTTCAGAAATATGAACATCCCAGTTTAAAATAAATCTGATTCTATTTATAACATTTTCTGAGCTAGGTTTCTTAGCCTGTCATAGGAGTGTCTTTTCTGAAATCTATTATTTGAGATTTTTGGTTTACTATTTAAGAATTTTCTTAGCTAGGTTTCTTAACCTTTCGTAGATGTGAGTTGCATGAAACTCATGACTTGGGTTGTCTGGTTTGCTATTTTGGACTTTTCTGAGCTAGATTTTCTAACCTTTCGTAGGTGTATGTCTGGTTTTATTAATAATATTTGATTTTCTAATAAAGTTGGGTTCTAATTTTCAGAAATAAGAACATTAATGTTTAAAATACATCTGATTTTATTAATAATATTTGATTTCTTTTAATAATTGGGTACATTTTTGCATATTCTTTAAATAAAGTTGGGTTTTAGTTTTCAGAAACAAGAACATCCCAGTTTAAAATACATCTGATTTTATTAATAACATTTTCTTTGCTAAGTTTCTTAACCTTTCGTAGATGTATGTCTGATTTTATTAAGAATATTCGATTTTCAAATAATGTTGGGTTTTAATTTTCAGAAATAAGAGTATCCATGTTTAAAATGTATCAGATTTTGTTAACAATATTTGATTTCCTTTTAATAATTGGGTACATTTTTGCATATTTTTTTAAATAAAGTTTTTTTTTCATGTTATGAATTCCAATATGTTTTTATCCGTAAAACTATCGTATGATTCTAAAAGGTACAATTTTCTAGATATAAAAAAAGTGCTTTATTGAAATAATGCATTTACACATAAATCTATACACTATATAGTTTTTAAGATTATGACTTCATCATCTTCAACCGATGGTGATGTCATCTTCATCATTGATAAATGTCTCCTTTATTGCTTCTTTCCGTCTTTTAGTGGGTGGAGGGAGAAACTCCATAGTATCTTCATCCAGCTGCATATCCTCAACAATAGCTTCTTTCCGTCTTTTAGTGGGTGGGGGAGAAACTCCCTATTATTATCATGCTCTGCTAGCTGCAGTGTTTCTGGAGTTTCATCTTTCTCCCCCCAGTCTAGTGCATTTTCTGTATTGGATATTGTAACCTCATTCTCTAAACTTAATTCTAGATCCCTCCGCTGACTATTGTCAAAAACGGATTGTGCCTCCTGAAACTTAAAAATAAAATATGAGGATCATGTTAGTGAAGTTAAACGAATATAAGTTGGGTTCATTTTTGTTTTTTTTTAATAAAGCTGGATTTTAATTTTCAGAAGTATGAACATCTCAGTTTAAAAAACATTTGATTTTATTCATAACATTGTTTTTTTTATATAAAGTTGGGTTCACCTGAACCCATCTCAGGTTTTTTCATACCCGAAAATTACGACTTTCTAAATGTTTCAGTTGAATAATTCAAAATAAAGAAGATTTTAGGGCAGTACCACCTCCGCACTATCGTTACACCGTTGGAATGTGAAAATGAAAAAAAAAATCCACTAGTATCATTATAGTAAATTTTCAATTGATCGGTGAATGTTCTACCGAAAAGCGTTTTTTCGAGATTTTAAATCAAATTCTATGACCTTTTTAATATTCTCACTACTCAAAGGTTCAAATGCAAGAACTTTTACTTGAATTTAATGTATTCTATACAGTAATATCTAAAATTTTATCATGATGATCAGCGGAAATTTCTGTGTCTTTTTTACACTTCC
The DNA here is from genome assembly GCF_049724085.1 of Artemia sp. Qi Xiang Cuo. Taxonomy (NCBI): domain Eukaryota; kingdom Metazoa; phylum Arthropoda; class Branchiopoda; order Anostraca; family Artemiidae; genus Artemia; species Artemia sp. Qi Xiang Cuo. Next base: position 9,817,080 of record NC_142812.1, on the reverse strand, counting down.
TGCATTTATAAAGGTATGTTTTCCTTCTCCAATCTCTGGATATCAAATTGAACTTCCTTTGTTTACTCCAATAACATTTCACATCTTTGACAATGTCATCGGGGTTAACCGGATAATATTACATTTTTGGCTTCGTTAAGGAGTTCTGAAAGTAGAAGTTCATTTTGATTTTTTCTTCAAACAGTTCGATGTATTTAGTATTATATTAAATACGTAACCTGCAGAGTACTAAGTGCCAAGGACATTTTCGGGGGGAGGGGGATGAATAAGCTATTTCATCTGTCAAAAATAATTTTGGACACTGACCATCTCATGATTCAAATGCTGAACTTCCAAAGAAAAGCAATAGCTTCTTAAATTGAAATATCTGACTTCCTTGTACACTCTATAGTCCAGGTTTATTGACAATGGTCAATGAAAGTACGTTTTATCGAGAAAATATTAGAAAATTTATACATTATAGTATGAATGACATGCAAAAACATGATAATACTACTAGTACTAACAACTTACTGCACTACTAAGCTATCCGAGGTCAACAAAAGTACGTTTTATCGAGAAAATATTATAAAATGTATGGATTGTAGTATGAATGACATGCAATAACATGAAATACTACTACTACTACTACTAGCAACTCACTGCAACGTAAGGGCACCTGAAGTCAATACAACTACGTTTTATCAGGAAAATATCTGAAAATGATTAAGATATAGTACAAATGGATTGCAAAAAACATGAAAATAGAACTACTACTAACAACTCTGAAAACTAAAACCGAACTTTATTAAAAAATATGCAACATATATCCCAATTATTAAAAGAAATCAAGTATTGTTCATAAAATCAGATGTATTTTAAACAAGGATGTTCTTATTTCTGAAAATTAAAACCCTACTTTATTAGAAAATCAGATATTATTATTAAAACCAAACATACACCTACAAAAGGTGAAGAAACCTAGCTCAGAAAAGTCCAAAATAACAAACTAATCATGAGTTTCATGCAACACACATCTACGAAAGGTTAAGAAACCTAGCTAAGAAAAGTCTAAAATAGTAAACCAAACATCCCAAATCATAGATTTCAGACAACACACTCCAATGACAGGTTAAGAAATGTAGGTCAGAAAAGTGCGATTAGTAAACCAAAATCACAAGTTTCAGACAACATACATCTACAAACGTTAAGAAATCTAGCTTAAATGTGAATTTTTTATGCTTTAAACATGTTTTATGTCATTCTAAGATATGTAAAAAAAGTTGAAATAAAATTATCATGTTAAAAAATAAAAAAAAGTTCAAAAAATAAACTTCAAAAAAGTATAAAAAATGTAAAAAAAGTTGAAATAAAATTGTCATGTTAAAAAATAAAATTATCATGTTAATTAATAAACTTCAAAAAAGTATCAAAAAGGGGGGATGGGCCCAAAAAGTTGGAGGGGGGCTCCTTGAAGGTTGGGGAGAGGGGACCTTGGAGGTTGAGGTCCTTGGTGGCTAGGGTCCTTGATGGTTCATATTCATAATCGCCTCACTAGTTGATTTCTAAGGATTTCTAAGGATTGTTCTTAATTTCCTTATTAATATCAACTTTTTAGTATACTAGAATGTTAAAGCATATTTTATATTGACAACGCTGCTTAAATGGTACTTGTATATTATACAGAACACAGTCGAGAAGTAAAGTTATATCGTCCACATCTCATACGGTGTACGTCTCTATTATAGCGGCCACAGTCGAGAAGTAAACTGTTACCTTAGCCTCGAAGCGTGATCAATTTAAACAGTCTCAAGGTGGAATTGTGATATAACAGAAATTACGTAAATTCAAAAGGAATCTGGTCTGATGTCACTCCCGTTGGTAATGCAACTCCCTGATTTGCCTAGAAAGAGGCATGTGATCTTGTTTTCTTCGGATTTTAGCTCATTGGAGGTCAATGATCTTGTACTGGTTGTAGTCACTGAGCGTGTTGCGTCACCCCTGAAATTAGGTCAATGCCCATACATGGTATTCCCCCCGTGGTAATACTTCACCCCTTACTAGCCTTTTTGTTAGTTGTACAGCCTCTTTAATATTCCCAATAAATTTCAACTAAATACTCGAAACCCTTTGGTTTATTTAATATCTCCCTCAACATGCCCTGAAAGAGTAAACTTTATACCCGAAGCTTACCTGAGATATTGCTGGTATTCGCTTCTGACAATCTGCATACAAAGTGTGTTTTGATTTATTTCAAAAACCCCCTCAAAACTTCCTGAAAATTTTTCCGTAATATCTTTACCATTAGTAGAAGTAGTAGACTAGCAGTAGAAGCAGCATTTGAAGCGTGCGCATAAAGCCTTTTGGTTAGTTTAAAAATCTCCTTGGCCTACCCTGAAAGTTTCAACTTGATGTTCTGAGCCGTTCTTGATAAAATGTTGATGCTTTCTTTTTGAAAATGTGCTTGAATATAGTGGGGTTTGATTTAATTCAACATCCTCCAACACATTCCCTGAAATTTTCCCCTTAATACCCTTTGACCCAGTAGTCGTAGTGGCAGCAGTAATAGTATGCACATGCTGCCATTTGGGTAGTTTAACAAGCCCTGAAAGTTTCAACGTAATACTTTAGGCTGTTCCCGAGAAATCCTTTTACATCGCACGAGAACCTACATTCACATGGTGTGTTTTGATTTAGCTTAACATCCCCCTAAAATTCCCTGAAAGTTTCACCTTAATAACCTTAGTATTTGTAGTAACAGTAGTAGTGGTAGTAGTTTTAACAGTTGAAATGATAGCAATTATATTAACAGTAGTAATAGCAGTAGTAGTAGCAGTAGTAGTTATAGTAGTAGTAAAATGCACATGCTACCTTTTCGTTAGTCCAATCTCCCCCTCAACATGCCCTGAAGTTATCAACTTAATACTCTAGGTTTTTTAGTTAGTTCAACGCTTCCATTGTAACTGAACCCTCGTCTAACTGAACCCCTGCTACTGAAACCTCGAGCAACCCAACCCCGTGCAGCTCAACCCTCGTGTAACTGAACCTTCGTGCAGCTGAGTCCCATTTAACTGGACCCTTGTCTAACTGAACCCCCATGTGACTGAGCCACATTTAACTGAACCCTTCGTGCAACTCAACCCCTGAACTCAGTTTTCCAGTATTAAACAAATCATTGGGTATAACGCAATTTAGAATCTTTACATGTTCTACCTTGTTGTTATTGTTTGTTTTTAAAGTGTTGAAATGATTGTCTCTTATTTACCTTGATACCCTTAGCTTTGGTAGTAGCAGCAGTAGCAGGCATATAACGCCTTTTGGTTAGTTCAACCTCCCCTCACCCTACCCTGTAAGACTCAACTTAATGCTCTAAACTGTATCTAAGATATTACTGATATGCCCCTTTGATCACCTGCATGCACATAAATTAGTCGACAGTCCTTTCTAATTTCAAATGCTACATTGGGGGCTCTCATCTTCATATCATTACTATCATTTCCTTCAAGTTGCTATAGTATAAAACCACTCATTTTTGATAATAGAACGTTTTTCGACCTTGAATCAATGCAAAGTAGTCAAATGTCTATGTGGAATTGTGATACAAAGCAGTGTTGCCACCCTGGCGAGGAAGAATTTACTAAATCTCAGAGTAAAAATTTACTAAATCGTATCTGTTTTTACTAAATGATCAAAATATTTTTTTGCGCACCATCAAGCATTGATTTTTACTATAGGAGGACAATCAATAGGATTTTTAAATTATTTTTCATTTTTTTCTCTTTTCCTCTTCCCTCTGTTTTTATCTTTTTTTTCGTTTTCCTTCAAGTAAACCTACTGCTGACGCTTGTCACTCGAATTTTATTTATTTATTTTTTAATTAAAGCTACAGATATTGTTGCATCGGCTGATAACATCGATTTATTGGAGTTATGAGAAGTGGAATATTTCTTTTCCCTAAAAAGCGTGGAGCTGCTTCTGATTGGTTGAGGGTAGGAGTGGGCTTGCGCAGTGCAGAAGCAAGATTCACCCTGAAGGGTCTCTTTTTTATGACTCCTTCTTAAATCTGTTACAAGACTATTTTCATTCCATGGGGGTTGGTCACGACAGTCGCAGAAAGAGAAAAAATAACCTACTGTGAATTTTCACCGGTCGGTAAACTACTGTCCTGATTGTTCAAATCGCTTTTCGCAGACTTAACCGAGTCGGACAGCAGTTGTCCACTTGTACCTGCAAGAAGTGAATTCAAACGGGCAAGAGTTGTCTCATAACTCCTACAGTATCATACTGGTATAAAAGATTGTATCTGAAACAGATTCCTAGCGACAACCCGCCTAGTAAGCCTTGTCCGTACTTGACGGCTTTTTCTTGCCATCTGCTTACCGGATACTGTCTTGGCACCGATGAAGCACTCAAGAACCTCGAATGCATCGATCCTTCTGTTGATTTGTGCTGCTCCGTATGTTACACAGTAATGTACTGGCTGATTAGATTGCAGTTTACTATTAATGGTAGTTTTTTGTGCCTGACAAACAAGAAACTGCCGTCAAGATAAAACTTCAGATGATTCTACCATGGTTTGTAGCCGAACAATTCTTTTGGATGATGAAATTTCTACGTAAAACTATTTGTTTTTCTACCTAGAGACTACCATCCTTACAGGAACTTTATTTATTAAAATGATTATCTTCTCGAGATCAATTGTAAGACCGAATCACAGGAAAGACAGGATAAAAAAAACATAACCCTTCCGGTAGTTTCCATGAAGACGAAAAAAAATTCATACCTCACAGATGATATGACATAGGAACATTCAGACACGCAATGCAAACAGGGGCATAGCAGGAAATGTGGCAACTATTTTTTGGTAACCAAACCACCCTCGAATGGAAAAATGGTCGACACTTTTAGATCCAGTTGTATGCCTGGACGAAAATTCGTCCCCATTCGGTATTTCAACAAGGTTGTTAACTTTTTAAGTGCTCCAAGAAAAGATCGGAAGAAAAAAGAAAACAATCTGAACTATTCCTCAATGTCCAAGAGATTCATGACCTTCTCTTGAACAGTCAAAGAAGGTTCTCTTGATCTCCACCTTAAGATTGTTCACACTAACTGCGGCGTTATGGATCAAGTCGCTACTCCCCCATTTTTATTTTCTCTGTGCACCATTTGTTTTGTGTGCACCATCGCAGAAACAGTTTCCCGTCTTTAGTCTATTCTGAAGCTTTGGCTTCATGTTGGAAAAAACTGAAAACTGGCGTTCTAACTCAGCAGAAGAGTGGGGGAGACAGCCCAGCTGCAACAAAAATTTGCAAAGATCATCAGACATCGCTTCCCCTTACCATCTTTAACCGAACGCAAATTTTTCAAGAACATATCAGGTTCAATTATGTCACTAAATTTATTTTTCACAAAGTCTTTCTTAGACTCTTAATTCCACGACTGCACACTAAAGATGTCTCTTTTCCCCTCCATTTCCGTATTCCCCAACAAATATGGAAATCGAACCATGAGTGGTACGAGTGTTCTGACTGAACCGCTCACAGCAACGGCAGGATCAACACAATCGAGGTTCTTGAACGTTTCATCGTCGCTTTCGAACCTCTTGGCGATCTGGCTGCAGAGCTCTATATAATATAACCTTTAGTTTTTTTCGGAATTCTCCAAGCTTCAGCAAAAAAATTCGCATGATTGCTAGAATTTTTGGCGTCAAAATTCCGACTGTAACAAATGAAACCTAGTTCTTAGCCCAAAGTTAAATTCGCTCGCAGGAAGAACTACACTCTGGAGTGTCTGACGAGCGTGATTCACGGAAAGATTGAAAACTTAATTATGTGTAGCCTTTTTTTATCACACTGTGCTTCGCAAAGCACTTCAATAGCGAGGTAAATCTAGCTCTGGTGCTACTCAGAATATTGTGACGGTGAATCGCTCTACTCTGAAAATCCAGATTGAGAAAATTGATCTTCTTCATCGTGAAAGACATAAAATACAGATATGCTTTGCAGAGAGGATCGTTCATGAAACGATAAATCGGCCTTGCCTTCTCCCGACTAGCCCTATCAGTGTCGGGGTTGATAGATTGATCGCCCAGGATCAGAGCCAAAACAATACACTGTTCTTAAATTCTGTTAACCGCTGCTTCAAGAGACAATCATCGTGTTGCGCTGATGGACAGCAGGCTGTGTTTGGAAATATTCGTAAAGTCTTGACGCTGTTCATACTTCTTGACCCGTTTTAGAATAAAACAGATATAGTTGACTATGTCTCTAATAAAGTCTTCAACACTTTCAGATAAGAGTTCACGCTTCAGGTTTACAAAGCTTCACGCGATATACTGATGGTGATGAAGAGGTGGGAGGGACTGAAACTGAAGCCATAGAATAAAAAATATCAATTCAGACAGAGAAAAGTGTTCAAATTTTGTCTAATAGAACGAATCTTGCTGGATAAACCTTCCACTTTGGGGAGGGGGAGGAGTTGGGGGGGGGGGTTGTGAGATTTTATGGAAATATTTTACCTAAGGGAGATTTTGGCCATTAATTTGAAAAGGCAAGTTGTCAAAAGGGGTATATCAGAAATGTCTTAGGAACAGTTTAGTGTGTGAAATTAAAACTAGTCCTTCATTTTCTGCAGGGTATTTAAGGATTTTGCTGCTCTTTATTGTGTTTTCTATCGTCTGTTTTGTGTTCTCTGTAAAGCACTAGTTTTTTTCAGTATTGTAAAAATTTTAAAATATAAAATGAGAGTCAGTTTATTTGAAAAAAATATTGTAGATTTATGTCGCAAGAGCTGCGAAGCAATAGTTTTTGTTCGTTTTGGGCTTTATATTCGTTCTTTACTTCTATCAGTAAACTTTTATTGTTAAATGACATTTTATAACAATTGTTTGGGTTTCAATTTCCGATGTATCTAAAAGACATACAATTAAAAGGTAAATAAGTGCCGAAAATTAAAAAAATATCAAACGTTGGTTAAAAATCAAGTGCAAAGGTATAGAAATATAATACTTGTTTTGATTTTTTTTACATATTCTTGATGGTTAATTAACAAAAAATATATGCTCGAAATATTTAGGCTATCATTTTCAGTAAACCACTGATGACCCTTTTGCCTTTGGGCCTGGATTAGGGTGGAAATAGGAGGTACCCTAGGTCTTATTCTAGTAATTTACGTTCTTCATAAACTTAACTTGATTGTTGATTTAAGTTTTTCTTTTATAGGCTTAACTTGTTTATTCAAATTAAGGACTATCCATTTCAAGTTTAAATTGGTGTAATTCCTGCTCATTTTAGGTTTTAGTATTGCTCATTATTTTTCTTGAAATGTTTTGTTTTTATCTTTTTAAAACAATATTGTTTAATCATATCTTTAATCCTTGGTCGAGTGCTTCAAAGCTAAAAGCTGAAAAATACAAGTTTAATATGTTAATTTGACATATTAGATGCCCTCATATATCTTTAGAATTGCGAATACCCCCCCGCAGGAATTCTAAAAGAACAAACATGTTTTTGGTGACACAATTTGTACATGAAGTCTTGTGGTTTTGTGTGATTCTATAGCTTCTAATCAAGTTTGATCTTCTTTGAGGGCGCATCTACGAAATATCAAATCAAATATAACCCCAATGAGTGGAATGATTCATTTTGTTATTTGTGTCGATCCATAGAATTTAAATTGTTGAACACAAGCACATGTGCTAACAAATACTATCTTAAGTGCAAACGTTGCAAAATCCATACCATAATTGACATGAGCTTCAATAAGGCCTGGCCTTGAAAATAAATAAAATGGATTTCTTATAAAAAACTTATCACCTATTATGGCATTTTTGGATGAGTAATAGTGACATTTAATTATTGATGTTATTACGAAATTGTTTATATTTTTTCTATTTTTTTCTTTGTTGATACATTTAAGCAATAAACATTTTTTAGTTTACTTTTCTTTTTTTTTTAAAACTTATACATATCCATAGAAGGGGTGTGTTCTACAAGTGGACATAGCCTCTGAATAAAACAGAGAGGGATGTGTCTATAGTGGAACATAGAAGACACTTCAAAACATTTAGTTCTGTTCAATTAATTGATGTGGGAAACTTTCTAGTGAAACCCTTTGCTTTAATGGGTCCTATACCCCTATCTCTCCTTTTCAAAATATGCCGCGAAGTTAAAACAAAACTTCTCGAAGTTAAAAAAACGCCAGAGAAAAAAAATCTCAAGTTTAAACAACAACAACGTTTCGAAGAAAAAACGTCACAAATAGAAAACAACGTCTCGAAGTTAAAAATTTCTCGAATAAAAAATAATTTCCAAGTTAAAACGAAAAACTTCTTGAAGTTAAAAAAACATATTGAAGACAAAAAGGTCTCGAAGTTAAAATAAAACCTCTCGAAGTTAAAAAAATGTCACGAAGAAAAAAATATCTCAAAGTTACTAAACAACCTCTCGAAGAAGAAAAAACGTCTCTAAGTAAAAAACGTCCCATAGTTAAAGCAAAAACGTCGCGAAGAAAAAATGTATTGAAGTTAAAACGAAACTTCTCGAAGTTAGAAAAATATCACGAAGTTAAACAAAACGTCCCGAAGTTAAAAAAAGGTAAAAAAGAAAAAAACTAAAAAATGTCGCAAATAAAAAAAAATACATCTCGAAGTTAAAAAGCAACATCTCGAAGAAAAAAACAGCTCAAAGTTGAAACAAGAACGTCTCGAAGAAAAAAGCATCTCGAAGTAAAAAACAAGCGTCTCGAAGTTAACAAAAACGTCACGAAGAAACGAAAACGTCTCGAAGTAAAAAAAAATGTCTCGAAGCTAAAAAAAAAACTTCACTAAGAAAAAAAACGTCTCAAAGATAAAAAAGCAAGTCTCAAAGTTGAAAAGCAACTTCTCGAAGAAGAAAAAACGTCTCGAAGTAAAAAACGTCTCATAATTCAAGCAAAAAAAGTCGCGAAGAAAAAAATGTCTCGAACTTAAAACATAGCGTCCAGAAGTTAAAAAAGTCACGAAGTTAAAACAAAACGTTCCGAAGCTGAAAAAACATCCATACAGAAAAACACTTTAAAAACAAACACATCACGAAGAAACAAAAACATCTCGAAGTAAAAGAACATCTGTAATAAAAAAAGATCTCGAAGCTAAAACAAAAACGGCGTGAAAAAAAACGTGTCGAAGTGAAAAAGCAACGTCTCGAAGAAAGAAAACGTTTCGAAGTAAAAAACGTCTTGAAATAAAACAACGTCCCAAAGTCAAAACAAAAACGTCTAGAAGTAAAAAAAATCGTATCAAAGTTAAAACAATCACTAAGTAAATTAAAGACAATTCAATGAAAAGCAATACATTATTTGCTAAATCCTAGACTTCACAGGATTTATTTTTTATTTTTTATCGCTTTATACATATTGAATTGACTCTCATACTGCTGATTAGAAACGAACTAGCACACTAAAAATGAACATGAATACTTGGAATCCAAAATAAAATTTTTTTTCATTGTCTTGAAAAAAGTACTAAAAATGAAAGAATCATAACACTAAAATGGAAAGGAATATTTTTATTGAAACAAATTTACCTATAATATTACAAACTACTAATATAATTGAACAACTTTTGACAATTTGAATCTGTTTCATAAAATAATTCACCATCTTATCTCTTGAAAGTGTAGTATTCTCTTGCCTTAGTTCGTAACCAGTAGAATAATCGTTAATCTATTTTGGGTCACACGCAATTTTTAGTGCGATGTCACCTACAGGCTCAATATGCGTACTATCATTGGTATTATTGGGTAAATCGACAGTATCTGTTGGTACACGATCGACGGTACTAATAATGTTTACATGCGCTTTGCTTTTCGTAGATTTGTCTTTAAACTCCTTGGTGATATTATCTGCTAATACCATTTTTATTTTACTTGCGAGTTCATTGTCTATTACCAAATTATTTCTACATAGATGGCAGTTTCGACCTGTAGACAAGATATAGTTTAGAATATTAGTAGAGTAGTAGGCCTTTTTTCTTTTTACCTTCTATTGAATGATAATGCCTGAAAGAGGGCGATAGGATTTATCTATAGGTAACGTATTACCTACGCTTTAAGCAAGAAGCTTACCCTCGTTGTCAAATATTATTTGTATGATTGCATTCTCTTTGAATGATACCATCTCTGGAAGTTTTTATTCTTGTATATCCACCATCAGTAATGTTGAATGTTTTGCTAGGCCAAAAAAATTTAATCTTTCACTAACATGACAAAGCGTACATATGTTTCCGATGGTGTCACCATTAGTGCTTGTTTCGTACTTCAAATATTTGTCTTTGTCAGTATTCAATGCTACGATAACTCTGTCATGTTCACATACTTCCTTGAAGTATTTCCTCTTCACTTTTTCATCATCTACATTATTTTTTTCAATGATGGTATCTGTCGGTAAACTACCAATGATACCATTAACGTTCAGCGAAGCTTTGATTTTCATTGAATTATCCGCAATTTCCTTGGTGATGTTATCTACTAATGCCATTTTTATTTTGCCTTCGATTTCACTGTTTATTACCAGATTGTTTTCACAGATGTAACAGTTCTGGCACGTAGGCAAGATATGCTTTATGATATTGGTAGAAGAGTAGGCCTTTCCTTTTTTCCTTTGCTTTCATTTGAATTTTAATACCAGAAAGATGGCGATAGGTTTTATAAACGGGTAATGTTTTACCAGAACCATCTGCAAGAAGATTTCCCTCGTCATCAACTATTAGTTTGATGGTTGAATTCTCTTTGCATGCTATCATCTCTGGAAATGCCACTCTTGCATATCCAGCATTATTAAAGTTGAATCGTTTCGGTACTCCAAAGAAATTTAATCTCTCACTATCATTACAACTCTTACATACATTTCTAATAGTGTCAACACCTGTATTCGTTTTGTAGTTCAAATATTTATCTTTGTCAGAATTCAACGCTACAAACTCTAATATGTAAACACACTTTCTTGAAATATTCTTATCTTCCCTTTAAAAAAAATAGAATGTAAGTTTTTATACTTCTAGTGCACAATTAATATTGATGAAGAACGTACAATAAACTAAGTAGTGTCGATGATCGACCAATGAGTCCCATGGAGGCAGCTACATAGAAGAAAATCGAGAAAAAAGATGTACACCATTGATTACATAATGATATCCGTCAAATGCCCATCAAAACCATTAAAATTCTTGTTCTCGCGTCACCTTTGACTGGTGGATTGGGGGGGGGGAGTATCTATAAAACATTGGAACCCACTTCATATGTCTCTAAATCTAAAAAGAAACCACTTTGTCTTTCTCAGACTTTAGTGAAAAACCTTATTCACTTATTTCAGACTCTAGTACACCACTTGTGAGCCTGGTAGTGGTGTCTGTGTCTGACTGAACCCTGATAGATTCCTTTATCATGGTTCCATCTACAGGTTCATCACAAATATCATCATTGCTATTATTCTGTCCAATGATGGTATCGGTTGGTAAAATGCCAATGATACTATTAATGTTAACTGATGTTTTGATTTTCATTGAATTGTCTTTAATTTCCTTGGTGGTGTGCTATCATCTCTGGAAAAGTTACTCTCGCATATCCAGTAATATTAAAGTTGAATTGTTTCGGTACTCCAAAGAAATTTAATCTCTTACTGTTATGACAACGCTAACATACATTTCCAATAGTGTCGCAACTAGTACTTGTTTCATAGTTGAAATATTTTTCTTTGTTAGCATTCAATGCTACGATAATTCTATCATGTATACACACTTCTTTGAAGTATTTCATCTTCAATTTATAAAAAATAAGGTGTAAGGGTTTATACTTCTATTGCACAATTAATATTGATCATAAACATACAATAAACTAAGTAGTGTCAATGATCGACCACAGAGTACCATGGAAGCTGTCGCATAGAAAAAATAAAAAAAATTGTTTTCCAATGATTAGATAATAATATAAGTCAAATGCCCATCAAGCCATAAAAATTCTTGTTCTTGCGTCACCTTTGACAGGTTGAGGGGTAGGAGTATCTCTAAGAAAATTGGAAACCACTTCACGTGTCTCTAACTCTAAAAAGGAACCAATTCATCTCTCTCAGACTTTGGTGAAAAACCCTATTCACTCATTCCAGACTTTAGTGCACCACTGTTGAGCCTGGTAGTAGTGTCTGATTGAATGTTGATAGATTCCTTTAACTTGGTTACACCTACAAGCTCATCACACATACTGTCATTCCTATTATTCTGTTAGGTAATGGTATCTATTGGTAAACTGCCAATGACACTATTAATGTTCACTGATGTTTTGCTTTTCGTCGAATTGTCTTTAATTTCCTTGGTGATTGTTTTAACTTCAAGACGTGTTGTTTACTTCGAGACGTTTTTTATTTTGAGACGATTTATTCTTCATGACGCTTTTTTTTTAGCTTTGAGACGTTTTTTCTTCGTGATATTTTTTTACTTAGAGACGTTTTTGTTTCTTTGTGACGTTTTTGCTTTTAATTTGAGACGTTTTTTGCTTCGAGACATACTTTACTTCGAGAATTTTTTTTCTTAGAGACGTTCCTTTTTAACTTCGAGACGTTTCTTTCATTGCAAAACTTTTATTTTTTTTTATCTGACATGTTTTCTTAACTTCGGGACGTTTTTATTACCCTACCGAGGCAAAGCCTTTCCAAATTATGGTCCCTGACAGATACAGATACCTGACTGTTACTAGACACTAATACTTTTACTGTAGACTGTGACTGATACTAAACCTGAAATTTAGCTCTAGACACTAGAGCTAAATTTCCATTTGATTATGATTTGTTTGCTTTGCTGGAAAAACTGGAGAAGAGTAGAACAAAACAGAAATGCAAAACGAAAACGTAATTTGACAACTTCGTATGCAATGGTGGTGAGTAACATTTTGAGAAAAATAAAGCTTGTTACCTCCATACTTCGGGAGCAGTCCCTTCAAGAGGTTAGAGATGATAGTCAGTTCCTCCAACCCTCAGCTGTTGGACCAGTTGTTATTACCCTACGGAAGCAATCCTTTCCAAATTATGGCCCTGACCGATACAGATACTTGACCGAGTCTCCCATCACCAGTCACTGCCTACTCTCCCCAGAACTATACCCTTAACCCCATACTCCACTCTCACCCTGTGTTGGTGTCGAAATCTATTCTCTCCATGACTGTCCCATGAGGTTGGTAAAAGTTTGAACTTAATACTAGTAGCCATTCCTTAGATCAATTAATTAAAAACAAAGAAGTATTTCTGATGGAAGTAAAGAGTGAAGTTGACACTTAAAACAAACAAAAATTATTGCTTCACAGTCTATCTAACATATATGCATAAAACTAGTGCAAATAAACCATGATATTTAATTACAGAAAACTAGTGCTTTGCTGAAAACACAAAACAATATAGTACTTTTGGTGCAGTTAAAGCAAACCGATTAAGGACACTTTAAAAAAAAAGAAGCATTTTAGGATTGTTGCTTAATTTTTTTATCTTAATTTGCTACCACTTATGAACAATGAGCTCAGTCCAATGATTCGATCTTGTTTTGGTTCTGAAACATAAGTAGTCAAACATTTCGTGGTAACGAACTGTAAGTATGGAGCGACCCGGCTCAATAGTAATCGAAACTCTAAAACACGGAATTTTGATACCAATAGACATATAAAAAGAATTGGCTTATTATGCTGATTCCAAATATATAAGCTTCATTAAGTTTATTAATGAAACTTAACCGTTAAGGGCTAAGAGCCTGAGAAAATTAGCCTGACTTTCGAAAAAAAGGGCAATCACCTCCTAAAAGTCATAGAATCTTAATACAAATCACATCATCAAATTCAGCATACCAGAAAACCCTACTTTAGAGGTTTCAAGCTTCTATCTGCAAAAATGTGAAATTCTGTATTATTTCTGTAAAGATCACAGATGCGTGTTTGTTTTTCAAGGGGTGATGAAATCGACCCATTGGTCCTAAAATATTTGGTCCTATTAGGGCTCATTTGAACGGAAATTAATGTTCCAGTGCCCTTTTTGAGTGATCAAAAATATTGGAGGGTAACCAGCCCCCCACCCCTTTTTCCCCAAAATTGTCTGATCAAAATTTTAAGATAGCCATTTTGTTTATCATAGTTGAAAAAACCAATAACCATGCCTTTCAATATAACATGACCCCCCACAGCCCCAGAGGAAAGGTCTTTAAGTTATAAAATTTGCCCGTTGCTTACGATTGGGAATCATGCACAAATTTTAGGGTGGGGGAGGCGAATTTTCTGCTGGGGATTTTTCCCAGGAAAATTTTCCAAGGGGAAGGAAGTTTCCAGGGGGTGAACTTGTGAGGGGAAATTATACACTGGGGGAATTTGCAGGAATTCTTATACAAAATTATTTGTATATTTCTTACTTTCTCTTTTCTGTCTCAATTTTACGCGTGGAGTTGTTAAGGGTATTTGTCTTGGGTAAATTTTTACCGGGATTGAATTGTCACGGGGATATTTCTGTGGAGAACATATTTCTCCGTGGCTGTCGGGCCAGATCTCCTTTGATTATTTAAAAAGCAACCAGAAATTAAATAAAAAAGTTTTTTTCTAAAACCTTTAAAAAGACGGCTTGACTTCAGACTTGTCTAAAAATTAAATAAAGAAAAAGACACTAGTTTTTTCAACTGGAAGTAAGGAGCAACATTAAAAATTATAACAAACAAAATTATTAAGTAAATGAAGGGGATTGCCTCTTCCTCAACCCCTCACTCTTTACGCTAAAGTTTGAATTTTGTCCCAATTCTTTAAAAACGACTCCTGAAACGCAAAGATCGTTTAGTCAGAACAATTTGAAGCTTTTTAAAAGTACTAAAAGACTTTAGCTTAAAGAGTGAGGTGCTGAGTAGGAGGGCTAAAAACTTACGGAAGGCTTACACATAGGGCTAAAGCTAAATAGTAGTAGCGTAGATCAGATTTAAGTCTCGAAATAATCAAAATAAATACAAGGTATTTTTAGCAGGCGTAAATAGCAGGTATGCTTTTCATATGATTTTACTATCGTCTGAGTAGGGGGGGGGGGGGGTATGAACCACAGATCATCCATCTTGCAGCTATGCTTGGAACCGTTTGGGAATTTCGATTTTTGGAAATAAATTTGCCCTGGGAACAATCTCTATTTCGAGGTATGTTTTTAATTCTCATAACGTAAAAAAATCAAAACCATAACCAATATTACTGAAAAAAGAAGTGAATGTGGATTAACAGTTTAATACATACTGAAATTTACTTCTGAAGGTTTTAATAATTTTGGATTTCTTAACGTTATAAATGAGAAAACGTTCAAAACAAATTTTTTTTCTAGTAAAGTGCAAATTATGTTCTGCTCCTTAGAAAGTACAGAGGGCATTAGCCCTACTCCTTTTCTGGTAGTTTCTGTTGTTTTTTTTTAAAGTTGACTCGGATATTCGCTGGAATTTCCGTTCGTTTTGGGTTTCATTTCTTTATTGATAACTATTTATGGTATTTTTACGCTAGGAAATCATTTAAATTTATTTCCGCTCATCTTTGGTTAAACATAGCTCTTTACTTCCCTTTGAAAAATATCATCTGTGGAAAGTTTTTCAAAATTAATTTCTGTTTGTTTAAATTGGCAGAATCTATTTCGTTGATTAAGTTAGGAATATTTCAAATCTTTTCAGTTTTTCTATAAGAATCCAAATTTTAGCTTATTATTTGTATGTGGCCAACATTGTGTAGCAATTTTTAATCATAGTTATACTATAATGCTTTGGAGTGACGAGCACAGGGAAAAATATTCAAATATATGGATTGAAAATCAGCATAATCTTTGTAGTTCTTTAGGACTGACGAAATTCTAACCGCCACCATGTTAAAACCAAAAGTGTAGTCAAAATTTGATCAGCTACCCTGCTCCACATGCCCTGACATTTTGAACTTAATTTCCTTGCAGTCGTGATTGCAGACGCATATAGTTGTGGTAGTCGAAGTCGTACGTACTTGCAATCACAGTTCTGAGTAGTCACAGTTGCACACACAGGTAGTTGGAGCAGCAGTTGCAAGTGTTCGCAGTCTCAAGTAGTCACAAACACAAGCAGTCATAGTCGTAAATAGCAGCAGTAGTAATAGTAGCAGCAGTATAGGTAGTAATAGTAGCAGTTGTAGCTGCCCTGAAAGGTTCAATTTAATACCCTGAGTTGTTCCAGATATACTGATGATGCGTCCTTTTGACATCCTGCATGAATATAGTGCTTCAGTAGTAGCAGTAATCATAGTGGATGCAGTAATGGTATTGTGTAGATAGTGCCTTTTGCCTAGTTCAATATCCCCCTCAACACTCTTTGAAAGTTTCAATTTTATGCTCTAAACCGTTCCTGAGAAAATGCTAATGCGCCCTTTTTACAATCTAAACACTTGGGGTGTTTTAATTAGTTCAATATCCCCCTTAATATCTCCCGAAAGCTCCACCTTAATACCCTTAGCCTCAGTAGTAATAATAGTCACAGTAGTAGTAGTATTAGTGCCAGTATTCACAGCAGTGTGCACATCGTGTTTTTTTTCAAGATCCTGCTCAATATACCCTGAAAGTTTCAACTGAATGCCCTAAGACGATCCTGGGACATTTCTGATTGGTCTTTCGGCAACCTGCTTGCACATAGTGTGCATTGATTTGGTTCAAAATCCCCTCAAAATTTTCTAAAATTTTCACCCTAAATCCATTAGCCTTTGGAATAGTAACAGTAGTAGTAGTAGCCTTAGAAGTAGTAGCAACAGTAGAAGTAGTAGTAGTAGCATGCCAATATGCCTTTTGTTTAGTTCAACACCCTCCAAAATATACCCCGTAACTTTCAACTAAATACTCTACGGCGTCCCAAAGATATTGAGGACACGCCTTTTTGACAAAATGCATACACATATAGAGGGTTTGGATTTAGGTCAACTTCTCCTTCATTATTTCCTGAAACTTTCACCCTGATACATTTAGCGCTAGTTACAGTAGTCTTCGCAGTAGTCGTAATAAGTGCTAGCAGTAGTAGTCACTACTTATTGGTCAGTTGAACATTCTCTTCATCATTCCAGAAAAATTTCAAGTTAATACTCTAAGTCGTTCCTAAGATGATGTTGACATGCCCTTTTGACAACCTTTATGCTTGTAGTGTGTTTTGATATGTTTCAAATCTCCCTGAATATTCCCTGAAATTCTCACCTTATTACTTTTAGCCTTAGTAGCAGTAGTAGTTGCAGTAGAAGTAGGAGTAGTAATAGTATGTCAGTAATTTTTGTAAATTGAACGACCCCCGCCCCTATTATGTCCTCAAAGTTTCAACTTAATAATCTAAGCTGTTCTTAATATGTTGCTGACATGTCCTTTCATAACCTGTATGCACATAGTGTATTTCGATATGGTTCAAACCCCCCGGAATATTCCCTGAAATTTTCACCTTAATAGCCTTTGCATTAATAGTAGCAATCGCAGTAGTACACTATTTGTCAGTTGAACAACCCCCTAATCATTCCCTGGAAGTATCAGTCTGAAAACCTAAGCCGTTCCTGCGACACACCCTTCTGGCAAGATGCAAGCATGTAGTGTGTTTTATTTAGTTCAACAGTCCCCTCAACATCCTTAAAAGCTTCATCTTAATACCCTTAGCATTTTTGGATACCAAGGGCTAAACGTACCCACTTTTCCCAATAACAAAAAAGAAATATCCATATAGAATTAGGCTTTTGACCAAAAAATATGCACAAACAACAAAAATTAAATATGACATGGGGAAGAAAAAAGAGAAAAAAAAGAAAATAACAACAGGAGTAAATACATTACACCACAGATCATTCGAGTTTTTTTTTGTACCGTTTGCGTTAATTTTGGCCAAAAAATGCATTATATTTCACATATTTTACAATAGAAATTTGACAGTATCATATAAAAAGTCATAAGAGATTCATTTCTTCAGGGTCATAGGTTCGCAAGTTTCCAAAATTACGGCCATTCTTCTTCATTTTCACTCTTAAATCTAGATCCAATTGGAGCCGGCATGATCTGAATCCGTCTTTGCCTTGGCTCCCTAGGGATTGCTTTTGGAGCATGAATCCGAAGTTCTCCATCTGACGAAAATGTGGAGCTTAATTCACCAGGATTGATTGTTTTTGGAGGGAGAAAACGTCGTCTTATCCTAATTGAAGTGAAAAAACATTAATAAAACAAAGAAGCCAACTTAAAATATGCAGGGTTTAAGAGGAGGCACAATAACAACTAATAAACAAATGAGCCAACTTAAAATATATAGAATTTAAGACGAGACAATAAAAATTAATCCATTTTTACCAGTAAATTTCGACAGGAATAATGGTTTGGAGGGGTGAGTACAATTTACAATATTGATCAGAGCAAGTCAATCGTATGGGAATATAATAACAGGGTTAGCAAATTATTAATTATTTCCAGTTTCAGGGAAGGAAAAGGGTGCCCTCCCCCTACTACGCAAATGATTTGTAAGGGTGAGTACAATTTACAACATTAATCGAAGCAAGTCAGTCGTATGGAAATTTAATAAAAGGTTAACAAATTATTAATTCCTTCTAGTTTCAGGGAAGAAAATGGGTGCCCTCCCCCCATTACACAAATGGTTGTCCTGAATAATAAAGTTTCATTAAGTTATTTTTAGCTTTCTTTCATTAAGCTATTTTTAGCTATTTTGAGCTATTTTAAAGTTTCATTATTTTTAGACAAAATACTGTCTAAATAATCTTTAATTGAGCACAATTTAGTTCGTTCTTTCAACAACTGCCAATTTGAGCTATTAATCCGTCACAGATAAAACCTGTAATTAATTAAAAAAAAAATTTCCACAAAATAAGGTTTTCAAAGAAAAGTAAAGAACTCTATTAAACCAAAAATGAGCAAAAACAAAATAAAATAATCTACCAAGCGTGACAAATCAGCATCGATAAATAAATGAACCCAAAACGAACAGATTTTACAATGAAACCCAAACAACAGATTTTACAATAAATAACCGAGTCAAGCTCAAAACGAGCAGAAATTAATGAGTAGGGCTCAAAACCAATATGACTTCCAAAGGCCAGAAAATAATTTGCACTTTACTGAAAAATATAAATGTTTTTACTTTCATAACTTTAATAAATCAAATAATATTAAGACTTTGATTACTAAATATCAGTACATGTATATTAAACTGACAATTCACATTCATTTGTATTTTTCTCAGTAAAGTGCATTTTGTTGTAAGGTGTTCTATAAACAACTTATATGCACCCAGGGCATAACTTACAATCATTTCTCTGAGGGCTGTGAGGGGATTGTCATCTGCAAAGACCTAATTTCCAGAAGTTTCAACTACGTTAAACAAAACGGCTATCTCAAAATTTTGATTGGATGTGTTTGGGGAAATGGTGGGTTTGAGAGTGGGGTTAGTTGCCTTTCAATCATTTTCGACTATTCAAAAGGGCACTAGTCCTTTCAATTTCCAATCGAATTAGCCCTTTTGAAGTTTCTACGACAAAACTTTCTATAAAAGCCTTATATGCTCCAGGGACAAAACTTACAGCTTTTGCCCTGAGGGCTGTGGGGGGGGGGGAGGGTTGTCATACTCAAAGACCTAATTTCCAGAACTTTTAAATACTCTGAAAAAAATGAATATCTTAAAATTTTGATTGGATATGTTCGGGAAAATGGTGGGCGTGAGAGGGGGGTTAGTTACTCTTCAATCACTTTCGACTGTTAAAACGGGCTTTAACCCTTTCAATTTCAAATCGAATGAGCCATTTTTGAAGTTTCTACAACAACTTTCTATAAAAAAACCTCATATGCCCCCAGGGCATAACTTACAACCCTTGCCCTGAGGGATGTGGGGGGTTGTCATCCCAAAAACAATTTCCAGAACTTTCAACAGTGTTGAAAAAAATGGCTATCTTAAAATTGTGATTGTATGTGTTTGGGGAAATGGTGGGCGTGGGAGGGGGATTAGTTGCCCTCCAATTAAATTCGAAAATTAAAAGGGCACTAGCCATTTCAAATTCCAATCGAATAAGCCCTTTTTGAAGTTTCTACGACAACGCTGTCTGTAAAAACCTTACATGCCCCAGGGCATAACTTACAATCCTTGCCCTGAGGGCTGGGGGGGGGGGGGTTGTCATCCTTAAGGACCTAATTTCCAAAACTTTTAAATGCGTTGAACAAAATGGCTATCTAAAAATTTTGATTGGATGTGTTTAGGGAAAAGGCGGGCGTGATAGGGGGGTTAATTGCCCTCAAATCACTTTCGACTATTAAGAAACTAGCCCTTTGAATTTCCAATCGAATGCACCCTTTTTCAAGTTTCTACGACAAAGCTTTCAATAAAACCTTATATACCCCCAGGGCATAACTTGTAACCCTTGCCCTGTGGGTTCTGAGGGGAGAGGATTTTCATCTTCAAAGACCTAATTTCCAGAATTCTCAACTGCGTTGAACAAAATGGCTATCTCAAAATTCTGATAGGATATTTTTGGATAAATGGTGGGCGTGAGAGGGGGGTTAGTTGCCCTCCAATTACTTTCGATTATTTAAAATGACACTAGCCCCTTGCATTTCGAATCGAATGAGTCCCTTTTCAAGTTTCTACGATAAAGCTTTCAATGAAAACCTTATCTGCCTCCAGGGCATAACTTATAACCCTTGCCCTGAAGACTGAGGGGGGAGTGCCCTGCTGAAAGGTATAATTTCCAGGACTTTCAACTACGTTGAACAAAACGGCTATATGAAAATTTTGATTGGATGCGTTTGGGGAAATGGTGGGCGTGTAAGGAATGTTAGTTGCCTTCCAATACTTTTCAACAATTAAAAAGGGTACTAGCCATTTCAATTTCCAATCAAATGAGCTCTTTTTGAAGTTTCTACGACAACCCTTTCTATAAGAAACCTTATATGCCCCCAGGGCACAACTTAAAACCCGTACCCAGAGGGGTATAGGGGGGGGGTTGCCATCCTCAAAGACATAATTGCCAGAGCTTTCAACTACGTTGAACAAAAGGCTATCTCAAAATTTTGGTTGGATCTTTCGGGAAAAGGTGGGCATGAGAGGGGGTTTAGTTGCCCTCCAATCACTTTCGACTATTAAAAACGGAAATATACCTTTTAATGTCTACTCAAATAAGCCTTTTTTGAAGTTTCTAAGAAAAAGTCTTCAATATAAGCCTTATATACCCCCACAGCATAACTTACAACCTATGCCCTACGGGTTGTGGGGGAGTATCCTTCTCAAGAACATAATTTCTATCTGGAAATCAACTACGCTGAACAAAATGGCTATATCTAAATTTGGATTGGATGTGTTTCAGGATATGGTGGGCGTGGAAGGGGTGTTAGTTGTCTTCCGATCACTTTGACTATTAAAAAGGGCACAAACCACTCCAATTGACTGAGCCCTTTTCGAATTATCTACGACAACTTCTTCGATACAAAGTGCACTGGTCTAAAGGAAAAAATAATAAATAATACATTACGCCAACATCGTTCTTGTATGCCCCCAAGGCATAACTTAAAACCCTTGCCCTGAAGGCTGTGGGGGAGTGTCCTCCTCAAAAACATAATTTCTATCTGGAAATCGACTACGCTGAACAAAATGACTATCTCAAAATTTGATTGGATTTGTTTTGGGGAAATGGTGGGCGTGGAAGGGGTTTTAGTTGCCGTCCAATCATTTTTGCCTATTAAAAAGGGCACTAGCCGTTCCAATTTCCAATAGAATGAGCCCTTTTCCAAGTTTTTACGACAACTCGTTCGATACGAAGTGCCCTGGTATGGAAGAAGAAAATAAAGAATACATTGTGCCAATATCGTTCTTTACATAGACAGTGCTATCGCACTGCCTATGATAAAACACGGACAAAAGAACACGGAAAAAAGACAAAGAAAATCATATACTGGTTTAATTAGGGTACATAAACCATCTAGTTAAAAGATTACCATCCCTCCCATGCTGACAAAATTTGAGTACGCTGTTGAGTGCGTAGGTTTATTTTCTTTAAATTTTAGTTTTGATTTATTCAAATTGGCTCTATATAGCCATTCCTTATACTTACTGGCCGAACTGTCTTTTTTACGTTTTATGATATCAATTCTTAAATTTGGACTGTTTTTGGCCACTCTCATACATTGCAAGTAAATGGGATAGGATTACGCCTTTAATTGCTTAGTTAGGTATATGGGCTGGGCATGACCTATCCCGGGGAAGATCTATGGATCTCTCCCAAAAAACTTCATTTTATTTAATTCCTTATATTCCTTTTATTTTTTAGGTAATAGTACTTCATTATGTTTTTTATATGATTCGTTCTTTATTTGCGGTTGCTAAGTTGTTCTTATCCCTGAAATGCCTCCCAAAGAAATTCCTGCATATTTCCCCATTCTTAGCTTTCACAATTAAAATTTACTTATACTATTACCAGTATCATTTATTTGATACTAAGTATTGAAATTTATAGAAGGTATCTTTTTTTATTAATTTCAAATATTTTTTTTACAAATTTACTCCCAAAACGTTTGCAGAAACAAGGGACCAAACAATCAAAAACGAGTGGTTTTACTCAACACTGAAGAAAAGGAAGGAACCAAAGAAAAAAAAAGAAAATACTGACGAAAACAAGAGACCAAACAATCAAAAAGAAGTCTTTTTACTCAGCATTGAAGAAGAAGAAGGGACCAACGAAAACAAGAAAACGCTGAAAAAAGCAAGAGACCAAACAATCAAAACAAGTGGCACTGAAGAAAAAGAAGGGACCAAAGAAAACTATAAAACACTGAAGAAAACAAGGGAAATTAAAACAAGTGGTTTTTACTCAACACTGGTTTAACAACATTATCTTTTTTTTTATTATTTTCAAGTATTTTTACAAGCATTTTACTCGCAATAAGTGTGCGGAAAAGAAGGGACCAAACAATCAAAAACAAGTGGTTTTACTCAACACTGAAGAAAAAGAAGGGACCAAAGAAAACAAGAAAACACTGAAGAAAACAAGGGACCAAACAAGCAAAACAAGTGGTTTTACCCAACACTGAAGAAAAAGAAGTGACCTAAGAAAACAAGAAAACATTGAAGAAAACAAGGGACCAAAGAAAATAAGAAAACACTGAAGAAAGCAAGGGACCAAACAATCCTAACAGGTGGTTTACTCAACACTGAAGAAAAAGAACTGACCAAAGAAAACAAGAAAAGACTAGAAACACCAGGGACCAAACAATCAAAAACAAGTAATTTTACTCAACACTGAAGAAACAGAAGGAACAAAAGAAAACAAGAAAACACTGAAGAAAACAAGGGAACAAACAATCAAAATAAGTGGTTTTACTCAACGCTGAAGAAAACGAACGGACAAAAGAAAACAATAAAAGACTAAAGAAAACCAGGGACCAAAAAATCAAAAACAAGTGGTTTTACTCAACACTGAAGAAAAAGAAGGAACAAAAGAAAACAAGAAAACACTGAAGAAAACAAGGGAACAAACAATCAAAACAAATACTACTACTACTACTAACATCTCACCGCAGCACCAAGCCGCCTGAGGCCAACACAGCTACGCACGATCCTCCTCCACCCAAATCTATTCAAAGCCTCCCTTTTTACACCCGCCCACGAAGTTCCCATTTCCTTTAAATCTTTCTTTATGACGTCCTCCCACCCCAGACGGGAAAGACCTGTTTTCCGTTAAGCCCTAGATGGTTGGCCGAAAAGAAAAATCTTCGGCAATCTGTCATCCTTCATCCGCAAAACATGCCCTAACCACCTCAAACTTTCTTTCATTATAGACCTAGAAAGCGGTATTGAACCACATTTTTCGTATAGCCTATTGTTTGAAATACGGTCAGTCAGCCGGTTACCCAGAACAGTCCTTAAGCAGTTTCTCTGGAAAACATCTAGCAAATATTCATCCGCTTTTCGGAGCGTCCATGCTTCAGAGCCATATTTGACCACTGTCATCACTGTAGCGTCTAATATTCTAATCTTGGTTTGCAGACTTATCTTCCAATTCTTCTAGACTTTTTTTAATTTTGAAAAAAACACCCTGAGCCTTGACTTTTCTATTTTTAACATTTTCACTGCTCCTACCATCTTTACTAATAATAAAACCAAGGTAAGTGAAGCTGCTCACTCGAGCAATATTTTCATTACCCAACGTCACCTTTTCATCTTCACTTACTCTTAGCCTTAGTGACTTAGTCTTCCTAACATTAATTTTCAAACCAATTCTAGCAACCTGACCTCGCAAAACCTCTAAAACTTCATTCATTTTGCTCACACTTTCATCTAGGATGCTTAAATCATCAGCATAATCCAAGTCCAGGAGACTTTTTCCTCACCATTTGATTCCGTGGTCTCCCATCATTTCCTACCTTAACCGCAGCAATGTTATTCTCGTACATAGCACTAATTACTTTAATGTATTTGTCTGGTATACCATACAAGGATAAAACCTTTACTAAAGCTCTTCTATCAACAGAATCAAACGCTTGCTCATAATCTATAAAACTGAGGACCAAATGTGTTTGAAAACTTAGGCACTTCTCAATTATTAGCCTAAGAGTGAAAATTTGGTCAACACATCCTCTACCTTTCTAAAACCGCACTGCTCTTCTCTTAAAACTTTGTCTACGGCATCTCTCAGTCTAAAAAATATCATATTACTAAATAATTTGCTCCCTACAGAGACCAGACTAATGCCTCGATAATTACAACACTCACTTTTATCACCTTTCTTATAAAGTGGCTTAATTAAGGACTTCCTAAAATCGTTAAGTACTTCCCCTTTTTCAAAAATCATATTCATAATCTTCAATAACTTATTTCTAACCTCAGATCCACCATATTTAAGAAATTCATTTACCACCCTATCAGCATCTGAAACCTTATTATTCTTTAATCCTTTTAGTACTGTTGCTAATTCCTCCTCATAAAACAAATCTTCCTTCACATCCAAGGTATCACAAACTTTTTTATTTTCCTCTATATTTTTTCCTGCAACTCTATCTCGGTTAAGCAAATTCTCAGAATGTTCGGCCCATCTCGCTTTAGCTTTTTTCTTATCGCTAATTGCCACCCCATTCCTATCTTTAACTGGGACAAGTCCGGATTGACTACTACCTCTCAATTTGTTAACGTGTCAGTACAATATTTTACTATTATGCCGTCTAGCTGCATCTTCTAAATCCTCGGCAATTTTATCCATGGCCTCCACTTCACAC
Organism: Artemia sp. Qi Xiang Cuo; assembly: GCF_049724085.1. Taxonomy (NCBI): domain Eukaryota; kingdom Metazoa; phylum Arthropoda; class Branchiopoda; order Anostraca; family Artemiidae; genus Artemia; species Artemia sp. Qi Xiang Cuo. The sequence continues at coordinate 9,791,850 of NC_142812.1, read as the reverse complement.
CTCCTTAGTTCATATTTCAATGCTTTCTCCACTTTCTTTACATTTCTTTTGTTTTCATGCGAGATATCACTAGATAATTCTTGTACAAGTCCTTTCTCCTTTCTATTAAACATAAAGCTTTTTCACTAATATTCTTAGCTGCAGTTCTAGCTTTCTTCCCTAATACACCTTCAGCAACTTCACAAATTATTTTTCTAAAATTATTCCAACCATCTTCCAAATTATCAAATTTTAAACTCTCAAGATTAGTATTCAACTGTTCCTGGAAAGTTTCTCTCAAATTCTCATCCTGCAGTCTACTAACATGATAACTTCCCGGGAGGTAATTACCCTTCCGATATTTCAGCTTTAAATAAACCCTTGACACTACTAGATGGTGATCTTTACTTTTAACATCAATAACAGCACTCCTATATACCCTAGTATCTTGTATTGATCCTGCCAGTCTTCGGTTTACTATAGCATAATCAATGAGGTTTGCTGTCTTACCATCACGTGAATACCATGTTAGCTTATGAGCCATTTTATGACCAAACACCGTATTGGTTATAATTAGATTGTTATACCTACAAAATTGCAAAAGTCTGTATCCATTACTGTTTTCTTTTCCTACACCAAATTTACCTAAGCTGGGATACCATCTATCTTTTATTTCTACCAACCTCGGCGTTAAAATCTCCCAGTAATAACATCATATTTCTACCTGGGACCTTGTCTATTTGCTCCTGTAACTGTAAGTAAAATTCATCTGAGTCACTAGTATCTCCGTCAGTCGGTTCTACAGGGGCGTTAAAACTTGGATAAAATACCCCTTTATGGGTACACCTTCTGATTGAAGTAACCCTTATTTCCAACACAAAAAAATTCACAGGCAGCGCAATAGCGCTGCTTAAATAAAGGCTTCATCAGGCAACCAATATATTCACTAGGCAACTTCGTATAGAAGGAGTTGTAAAAACTTCGGAAGAGGCTCATTTGATCGATAATTGAAAGTTCTAGTGCCATTTTTAAGAGTTCAAAGGGAATAGAGTGCAACCAAACTCCCTTCCGCACCCTTTTTTTCTGACTGACCTCTCCTTAACCCCCAAAGAATCTGACTAACATATTGAAATGGCTATTATTGAAATCAGTTGAAGTAAAATAACGATGCCTCTTGGGGTGATATGACCCCCCTACAGCCCTTGAGGCGAGGGTTATGAGCTACGTAAGTTTGACTGTTATTTGCATCTAAGGATATTCGCAAAGCATATCATATCTAAGGATATCTATATTTATAGATATTTGTAAAGAATTCGATACAGTTGATTTTCAAACTCTGCTAAGTGGGATGGAGTCGTTTGGTGTCCACGAAAAGTGCTTAAAGTGGTTTGAAAGTTATCTCACAGGGAGATACCTCAAATTAGTGTTGAATGATGTGGGCTCAGCAGCATTTCCAGTGATGTGTGGAGTAACACATGGATTAGTGTTAGGTCCGCTGCTTTACCTCATGTATGTTGATCTCACGCGTCTTTATTTGAAAGATGTGGTATCTTACTTCGTTTGATGATGATACCGTTTTAACTGTGTTTGCCTCATCTATGAAGGACCTGGTGACAAAGGCGAATCTCGCATTGGAAAGCCTGGAGATTTTCACTTCATTAAGTCTATTGTGTGTAAATGTTCGCAAGAAATTTGTAATGATGTTTTGTACGGATGGTAGATCGCTGGATGTGTCTAGCCAGGTAACTTTGTGGGGTAATCTAGTTCAGCAAGTTGATCATCTCCGCTACCTAGGTTTTTATCTTGGTTACCATCTGGCATGGAAGTGTCACAGTGACGCAATTTCATAAAAATTGCCCATGGGGTTGGAATATTTTGATGTCTACAGCACTTTCTCCCTCAAAGAATACTTTTAACTATATATTATTCGTTGGTTTATCCAAATATCTCTTAAGGTTGCCTACAATGGAGCAGTAAGTTCTTATGCAACTATAGAAGAGTGCAAGTTCTACAAAATAAAGCTGTTAAAACAATCGGTAGGTATGTCCAGGATGTACATGACACATGCGCTTGTTTTAGGTCCCTGAAGCTCCTAAATGTAGGTTAGATAAGAGATTAACAAGCTGCTGTATTTGTGTTTCAGTGTAAGAATGGTTTAACCCCTGATGTTTTAAAGGATTTTTACCAAATTAATAGTGACCTGCATAATTATGGAACTAGGCAAAGGATATTGATTTGTGTCGTGGTGCCCTTCATATTCAATGAAACACCTGGGTCCATCAGTATGGAATGAGCTACCACTGAGATTTAGAGCGGCGGAACATGCACCTCAATTTAAAAAGAATTTAAAAGATTATTTTTGGGGCGAATTTGTTAAATTTTATTATGGCTGGTAGGTTGGGTAGGGGAGGAAGAGGAGCTGGAGAGGTAAGGGTGGGCTGGGAAGGTAAGGGTGGGTAGGGGCTAAGGTAAGGTTGAAAGGGCAGTGTGGGACAGGGGAGTATAATGAGTGATGGAGACTGGATTTATTATTATTTTTAACTCAGTTATTTACTTATTTTTCTATATATTTTTTATATTTTTGTATTATTTTTCTTTTATTTTTCTTTTTTTTATATATAGGTTATAGTTTATCTATTTTTGGTTTATTTATAATAGTTTTAATTAAATACTTGAGATTTATGTAAATGGTTGATTTGATAAGTAAGTAGTTATGTGGATTTTCGCGCGATCGCAAACCTTCATAGGTTTTCTCCAGCGTGAAAGTGTTGTCTAATTTATTTATTTGTTTATGAATGTGGATTAATAAACCTTTGAACTTATAAGGTTTGTTATTCGAAAAGGGGGTGGGAATCGGGTATGTTTGATCCTCGGTCTTCAAAAAAGCTAAGGGTATTAACGTTGAACTTTCAGAGAATTAACATTCTGGAATGTTGGGGAATGTTAAAATAAATCAGAACACACTATGAACATGTTAGTCGTCAAAAGAGCAGATCCGCAATATAGCAGGAACGGCTGAGGGGATTGAATTGAAACTTTCAGAGCATGCTGATGCAGATGTTGAACTAAACAAAAAGACAATATGTGTATAGTACTACTCAGTGGTATTGCTACAGCTGCTTGTGAGTACTACTTGCAACAACTGCTTCTACCCCTTACGTCTACTACTACTACTTGAAACTACTACTACTTCTTGCTACTACTATTGCTAATCTTGACAACTACTACAACTACTTGCGACTACTGTTACTACTTGATACTATTCGTACTACCTGCAACTACTCGTGGGACTTGCAACTATTACTACTATTTGCATCTGCTACTACTACTTGCCACTACTACTACTACTTGCCACTACTACTAGAACTCACGACTACTATTATACTACTTGCGACCACAACTACTTTTCACTGCTGCTAATACTTGCGACTACTATGAATATTTGTGAATGCTACTACCACTTGCGAGTACAAATGAAGTCTGTTCTTTTAAAAGGCTGAAGAATCCATAGCCATAGTCTTGTTTATGGTAATTTCTGTTTTTTTTTTTAAGTTTGTGCTGTTTATTAACTGGAATTTCTGTTCGTCTGGGTGTCATTTACTTACTAATAGTGGTTTATGTTCGGTATGAACTTGGATTATTATTTGACTTTATTTTTTCTCGTCTTTGGCTTAAGGTAGCTCTTTTTCAAAAACTTCTTTTGAGATTTCTTAAAAAAGTTAACTAAAACTAAATAATAAGTGAATTTTTGAAAATTTGACGGCTCAACAACTCAGGATTAATTTTCCAACGAATAGCTCCCCCCTTACTCCAATATAAACCTTTTTGCAGATGTCCTGATGGCAAAATTTTTGACTACTTATTCCATATTGCCCGCATATACCGTCTTAGGAGAGAGATACCAAGGTTTTACAGATTTATTAAGGGCTTACCTTCTAGCATGAATTACCCGTAAACTAAACATTTAATGCCCGAATACAGAAAAAGGGTGACAACACTGTTGAACCTGTCAGAACCAACACTTTCAGGTTGAGTTAGTGAAGAGCAAATTATGTTCCATGTATTTTTCTCCTGCTACTTCACCTAGAAGGGGTTGTTTTATAAACTTAGGAGGGGGCTCATTAGAATGACGTCTTAGCAATTGGTGCCCAAAAAAGATATTGCCTTTCAGTTTGCATTAATTCTTCTAGGAAGCAAGCACCTTTGGACAGTTTTTAGGGGCAGGTATTCAAGGGAAAACTTTTCTTTGGAGCAACTTTATCTGGAGCAAGTTGTGTGAGTTTCCTGGGGCGAGTATACTCGTCGTAATATTTCGTAAATGTTAAGGGCAAGGAACGAAGCAACCAGGACCGTATCCAGGATTTTTGTTCGGGGGGGGGGGGGGGTTACTCGATTTTTTCCTGTGGACTTTGTCTAACATCCTCGAGCAACATTACGTTAGCTCGAGACCGTTAGTCCACCCCTTACGAATGAGGACGCGTCCATTAGGCATATCCTAATTTTTTTTTTGAGACAGTAAAAACAAAACGCAAAAAGAAGCCAAATGGTAGAAGTAGTCTATATATCTTTTTTTGTATTTTATTTTTTTAGCTAAAAGTAAGGGGAAAAACGAAATCCAAGTGAACATTTTTATTCCCGGCAAAAAATTTTGATGACCTTGTCTGGGCAGATGTCAACGTCCCTATAGACTACAAGGAGGACCAAGCCACTCAATTGTTCTCCTGTTCAATTTCTCAGCCAGGTTTTGAGCCTTCTGAGCGTAGATAAACTTCTTTCCGGAGTAGCAGTGCTAACAGGTAGCATCTCAAGAACAGCCAGAAGAAGAAAAACATTTGGAAAAAAGGTGGCGTGGGATGCCTGAAGCAAAGACACAGCACAAGTAGGCCTCTCTGATACCGGAACATTCTCTCACTTGATGCGCCATAGCTCAATTTCTTGCTTCAGACAGTATGGCTCGAGAAGAGTATCGCCATACAATTCAACCAATGACTCCAGATTCAATGCCTTCAGATCGACAGAGAGAATTTTCGCAGGAGAAAGGACGCTGAGATTTGACAGCAGTTTCTGGTGAAGCACAAATCGTTGTTTCAGCTCGGAAGTGAAGTGGTCTAGGAAAGGAACAAAGAGCGAGGTTCTATAGTGGATGAGAAGGTCTGGATCATCTGAATGCACACTCCGGCCACCTCTCGTCCTTGGACGAATCATCTCCAGTCGTAAGTCGCTGGCAAAACACTGAGCTTTGTCAAAAGTAGACGTGAAAGCAGTAGCAGTATTTCCTCGCATTTCCTTTGTTTTTGAAAGGACAGTTTCCATGTGCCTGCATGCAGCTGTCAATCACAGTCAACTGACTGAAGAGTCTTGCACAGTGGAAGCGTAAGGCAGAAAAGCTCTTTGACCACATGGAGACACGCAACAAATTGCGACTGGTTCATCGAGTCCAGCAACTGCGCCACTTTTGCAGAAGTTTCTGCATTTCCGTTCTCTTCAAGAGCTTCCAGGGATACCAGGATTGGTTGGTACAGCTAAAAAAAACTCACGACTGAATCGTGGCACTCCACCCATCTTGTTTCGCAGAGTCCGGTTAAAGTATGTTTCCTCGAATCCGGTAGTATTTCATTGATCTTCTCTTTTAAATTATGTGTCCTGAGTGGGAAAGTATGGTAAAAACTGCAGACTTGTGACAAGACACCAAAGAAATGCTGAAACCCCAGAATAGAGCATACAGAAGAGACGACCAAGTTGAGACTGTGCGCACTACAATGGACGTAAAGTGCCTTCCGATACTTTTCACGTATAACACCCTGAACGCCCCTAAGATGCCCGGTCATTGCTGCCGCACTGTCATATCCCTGACCAACCATCTTGTTCAGATTAATACCAAGGCTTTCGAGATATCGCAGGCTTAATGAAGCCAGACCTTGTCCAGTCAAATCAGAAATTGGGGTAAAACCAAGGAAGTCCTTATGTAGGTTCCCTTTGAAAGTGTAGCGGACGCAAACAGACAGGTGCTCCTTGTTCTAAACGTCCGCCGTTTCATTGGCAAGCACCGAAAATAATGGACTTGCGTTTACTCTTTCCACAATGGACTGCTGAAGAAGCTCCCAGAATGCGGCGATAATACCATTCTGGATGATGGGAGAAAGATATGTGGCATTTCCAGCTGCAGAAAGAAGATGGTTCTTCAGAACATCGTCACCGTGTCTCGCCCTCAGCCGCAGTAGTGCTCGGAAGTTGCCATTATTATGGGAAGGTTCTGGATCCGAGACCGAAATGGGGCCGGAATCGTTAGTACCACGAAGGGCAAGCTGTTGCCACCCACAAAATATCACCGTCTCAACAATTGATCGCAAATTCTGGCGATTTTCTTGAACCTGTGCTTTCCTTGCCGCGTCTAGTTGGTGCGCGATATTGTCCTGCCTTTTCTCCGAGACAGAAATTAAGTTTTCAGCCGATACGATGCAGTTTCTATGAAACTCTGCTTGTTGGTGAGCTGTGAAGCACTATCGCATCCTTCCAGCTTCTGAATGGTTTGGTGACTAGATTCCCCAAGCGCTGGTGTCAGCCTTTGCCAGCCGTCTCTGACGAGAAGAGAACGCAAAATCTGCAAAAAGCAGCGTCCTCAGACGGAGAGTAGGACAACCAACTGAAACAAGCGAGTCAAATTAACTGAAACTTCAGCTTCCGTTTTTCGGATACTTGAAAAATGTAGGAGATATCTGGAGTCCAAGGGCTCTTCAGCAAACGAAGTTTAGAATTTGCATCGAGACTGGATGATTTGTTGACAAAACGACCGATGTCATTTGCAAACAACGACAGAGACTGGGTTGGTGTAGGTGCGTGTTGCGTCGTGGTTGGTTCCAGGGTCCGTGATTCAGAAGCTTCAACGATGGCTCCAGTACCCTTCAGATTCCCAGGTGTAGATGAATGCTCCACATACGACCCGCTAACGCCACTGTCAGAAACATCCCTGGTCCGCTTGGGCGCAAAAAACGACGTAATGTTACACTTCCTCTTCATGTTGAAAATCGCTCTTCTCTTATCCAAGTCGGAAATTGAACTGAACTAAACTGAAATCTTGCACTCTTATAACATTTACCTCGAGCTCACATTAATCCTAATTTACTATGCAAGGTCTGACCTTGCATAATAAAGCGAACATGGAGTTACCTAATTGTGTAAGCTGATCACAACCGTTTACCCACAAAATTGCAATAGGATTTTTGTAAGCCACAAAATGCAAAAGGATAATAGCGCATATTAACCCTAATTTACTATGCAAGATCAGGTGAACATGGGGTTACCTACGGATACCTAATTGCGTAAGCTGATAAGCACCGTTTACCCACAAAATGCAATAGGATTTAGTGTGGGAGCATATTTTTTTCTGGTAAGGTTTTGTCTTTACAGGTATTTTTTAGACTAATTTCCGACTCGGTCAGAATTTTTTTTTTTTTTGGGGGGGGGGGTCAAACCGGGTAACCCCCCTGGATATGGCCTTGGAAGCAACTTGCGGTTGGTTTTCCAAGTTTTAAGGAGGCGAGTTTTCCAGGGCCTAGTTTCTGCGGACGATATTTCTTGGGGACAGGTTTTTTGGAGAGATCTTCCCGGGTCAATTTTCCAGGGGAGATTTCTTGTTACGAATACAGATAGGTTCTAGCTATATATATATATATATATATATATATATATATATATATATATATATATATATATATATATATATATATAATATGACATCATTTATGTTACAAAGGCAGAATCATAGGATCGGAGATTATAGTAGAAAAAATATGGACTTGGGAAGATACTTACTCTCTAAAAACATAGCCTTCCCCACCTTCATAATCTGGACGTTCTTTATGCATGCCATGGACAATTATTTCCTTGTCTGTGCTGTTCACTGTAATGTCACTTGGGAGAAAGCCTGGTAGTTGCATGGTGATTTCCCATTCCTTATCATCCTCTCTTGTCCGAACATCTGTGCCTTTCCTTGAAAAAACCCTTTGAACGGTTCTAACTCTCCTTCTCCTCCTTCTTCTATGAGGATGGGTACGAGGCTATCCATATGGTCTAAAAAAAACAGCAATATTATCATAGTCAATGCAACAGATTTATCATAGGCAGCGCGCTAGCGCTGCCTAAGTAAAGAACGATGTGGGCACAATGTGTTTTTTTTCTCCATACCCGGGCACTTCGTATCGAAGGAGTTGTCGTAGAAAATTCGAAAAGGGCTCATTCAATTGGAAATTGGCGTGGCTAGTGCCCTTTTCAATAGTCGAGTGATTGGAGAGCAGCTAGCCCCCCCCCCCACCACGCCCGTCATTCCCCCAAACACATCCAATCAAAACTTTGAGATAGCCATTTTGTTCAGCGTAGTTGATTTCCAGATAGAAAATATCTTTTTGAGGAGGACACTCCCCCACAACCCTCAGGGCAAGGGTTTTAAGTTATGCCCTGAGGTCATAAAAGATCAATGTTGACAATGTACTGTTTATTATTTTTTTTAAAGCAGGGCACTTCATATAGAAGAGGTCGCCGTAGACTTCAAAAGGGGCTCATGCGATTAGAAATCGTGAATTCTAGTGCCCTTTTTATTAGTCGAAAGTGATTGGAAGGCAACTAGCGCCCATCATTCCCACAAAAACATCGAATCAAAATTTTGAGATAGCTATTTTGTTTCGCGTAGTTGTTTTCCAGATAGAAAATGTGTTTTTGGGGAGGACACTCCCCCAAAACCCTCAGAGTAAGGGTTTTAAGTTATGCCCTGTGGGTATAAAAGTTTTTTATAGAAGGTGTTGTCGTAGAAACTTCAAAACAGGCTCATTCGATTGGAAATTCAAAGGGCTAGTGCCCTTTTTAATAGTCGAAAGTCATTGGAGGGCAACTACCCCCCAGCCCCCATCATTCCCCCAAACACACCCAATAAAAATTGTGAGATAGCGATTTGTTTCAGCGTAGTTGATTTCCTGATAGAAAAGATGTTTTGAGGAGGACACTCCCCCACAACCCTCAGGGCAAGGTTTTTAATTTATGCCCTGGGGGCATATTGGATTTTTATTGAAGGAGTTGTTGTAGAAACTTCAAAACAGGATCATTCGATTGGAAATTCAAAGGGATAGTGTCCTTTTTAATAGTAGAAAGTGATTGGAGGGAAACTAGCCCCCCCACGCCCATCATTCCCCCAAACACATCCAACAAAAATTTTGAGATAGCCATTTTGTTCAGTGTAGCTGATTTCCAGATAGAAAATATGTTTTTGAGGAGGACACTCCCCCACAACCCTCGGCAAGAGTTTTAAGTTATGCCCTGGGGGCATATAAGGTTTTTATAGAAGGCGTTGTCGTAGAAACTTCAAAACAGGCACATTCAATTGGAAATTCGAAGGGCTAGTGCCCTTTTTAATAGTCGAAAGTGATTGGAGGAAAACTAGCCCCCCCCCACTCCCATCATTCCCCCAAACACATCCAATCAAAATTTTGAGATAGGCATTTTGTCAGTGTAGTTGACTTCCAGATAGAAAATATCTTTTTGAGGAGGACTCCAAAACCCTCGGGTCATGGGTTTTAAGTTATGGCCTGGGGGCATATAAAGTTTTTATATAAGACTGTCGTAGAAACTTCAAGACAGGCTCATTTGACTGGAAATTCAAAGGGCGTTTGCCCTTTTTAATAGTCGAAAGTGATTGGAGGGCAACTAGCCCCCCCCCACGTCCCATTATTCCCCCAACACATCCAATCAAAATTGTGAGATAGTCATTTTGTTCGGCGTAGTTGATTTCCAGATAGAAATATGTTTTTGAGGAGGACACTCCCCCGCCACCCTCAGGGCAAAGGTTTTAAGTTATGCCCTAGGGGCATACAAAGTTTTTATAGAAGACTGTCGTAGAAACTTCAAAAAAGGCTCATTCGATTGGAAATTCAAAGGGTTAGTGCCCTTTTTAAAAGTCGAAAGGGATTGGAGCTCAACAAGCCCCCCCCCACGCCTATCATTCCCCAACATATATCCAATCAGAATTTGGAGATAGCCATTTTGTTCAGCGTAGTTGATTTCCAGATAGAAAATATGTTTTTTAGGAGGACATTCCCCAACAACCCTCAGGGTGAGGGTTTTAAGTTATATCCTGAGGTATATAAGGTTTTAATAGAAGGCATTGTCATAGAAACTTCAAAAGGGGCTTATTTGATTGGAAATTCAAAGGGCTAGTGCACTTTTTGATAGTAGAAACTGATTGGAGGGTAACTAGCCCCCTCCTACGTCCATCATTCACCCAAACACATTCAATAAAAATTTTGAGATAGCCATTTTGTTTAGCGTAAGCTAGTTGATTTCCAGATAGAAAATATGTTTTTGAGAAGGACACTCCCCCACAACTCTCAAGGCAAGGGTTTTAAGTTATGCTCTGGGCGCATATAAGGTTTTTATATAAGGCGTTGTCGTAGAAACTTCAAAAAAGGCTAATTCGTTTGGAAATTCAAATGCTAGTAGCCTTTTTAGTAGTCGAAAGTGATTGGAGGGCAACTAGGCCCCCCCACGCCTATCATTCCCCCAAACACATCTAATCAAAATTATGAGATAAGTCATTTTGTTCAGCGTAGTTGATTTCCATATAGAAAATATGTTTTTAAGGAGGACACTCCCCCACAACCCTCAGGGCAAAGGTTTTTTATAGAAGGCGCTGTCGTAGTAACTTCAAAACAAGCTCATTCGATTGGAAATTCAAAGGGCTAGTTCCCTTTTTAAAATTCGAAAGGGATTGGAGGGCAACCAGCCCCCCCCCCCACGCCCATCATTCCCCCAAACACATCCATTCAAAATTTTGAGATAACCATTTTGTTTAGCGTGGGCTAGTTGATTTCCAGATAGAAAATATGTTTTTGAGAAGGACACTCCCCCACAACTCTTAGGGCAAGGGTTTTAAGTTATGCCCTGGGCACATATAAGGTTTTTATAGAAGGCGTTGTCGTAGAAACTTCAAAAAAGGCTAATTCAATTGGAAATTCAAAGGCTAGTGCCGTTTTTAATAGTCGAAAGTGATTAGTAATATTTTTTGTTGTTGTTGTTGTTTAGACCAGGGCCCTTTGTATCGAAAAAGTTGTCATGGGAACTTCGAAAGGGACTCATTCGATTGAAAATAGAAAGGGTTGATGCCTTTTTTAATAGTCGAAAGTGATTGGAGGGCAACTAATCCCCCTTCCAATTCCAACCTCCCATTGGCCCATTATGTTTTAAAACTAAATATTGCCTTAAGATTAAATGAAAATGCACTGTGATAATGCTAATTCCCAATAAGGCATCTCAGCAGTATCACAAGAACGACTGAGGGTATTATGTTCAAACTTTTGAGGCTACTTCTGCTCTTAAAATTTAACCAAATCAAAATAGTGTAAGTGTATCCATGCTATCTAAGAAACTAAACAGATTTTTTGCCAATGGTATCAAGTTTTCCATTTCAGGTCAACTAGAGGAGGTATGAAACTAAGTTAAACAGTACTATTTGTGTCCAGATTTTTAAAATGGCGTATGTTATTAAAAATTGCTGAAAATTTTTCTCCAGCATACAAATAGCAGGCCAAACTATAGTCTTAAAAAACGAAAAGATTTAAAGTGTTATTTTCTTTTTCCCTGAAAAGACTATGTCAATATAAAACGAACAGAAATTAATCTAAAAAATTTTTTTCCACAAAATGAGTTTTTCAAAGAAAAGTAAAGAACTCCATTAAACAAAAAAAAAGAGCTAAAATAAAATCAAATAATCAACCAATCGTAAAACTACCACAGATCAGCATCGATAAATAAATGAAACCCAAAAACGAACAGAAATTACAATAAATAACCGAGTCAAACTCAAAACGAGCAGAAATTAACATAAGTTTGGCGCAAAACCCCTATGCCTTCCCAAGGCCAGAACAAAATTTGCACTTTTATTGGTATATCTGAAAGTTTTTTTAGTCAGGAACACTCTTTCTCGCTGTATTCTTTTCCAGATTATAATTTGGAGGCTAAAAACCGGACGTCACTTCACAGAGGGGGAATTGCGTGTTTGATTTCAAAGTCATTGACATACCAAGTAAGAAATGATATTGATGTTTGGATAGAGGGTAAGTTTGAAAGTTTTAGTATTGATTTAAATTTGGGTAGTAGTAAATTTTCGATTAGTATTGTGTATAAGCCACCGAGCGCAAGCTGGGACGATTTTGAGCGTGGATTTGATTAACTTACGCGTGCGGTGTCTCGGACAGGTTTAGATTTTATTTGTATGGGTGATTTTAACTTTGATCTGCTATCTTTGAATGGAGTGAATCTTGATTTTTTTAATTTGATTGTTGTTAATGATCTTTTTCCCCTAGTTAATATTTCAAAACGGGTAACGAGTCATTCAGCTACTCTCATTAACAATATTTTTGTTGGTTCGAAGTATCTGGACCGTAGTTATGCTGATGTGGTTGTGTACCCTTGTTCTGATCATTTTACGGTTCTCTGTTTGTTACTTTATTTCTGCATAGAAAGAAAGGAAAGAAAAAAAGTGAAGAATCGATTGTTAAAAAAAGAGAACTTACAAAGGTATGGTGATGAGTTAAGCAGCACTGATCTTAGAGAAATTTTGGAGATAAAAGATGACGCTTCTGGGGCATTTGATTGCATGATGGGGATCATACAGCCAATTTATGACAAGACTTGCCCAGTTATATTTGTGAAACCGCATAAGGATCAACCCAGGAAGCCTTGGATAGCTACAGAAATTCTTGAAGCGTCAGATTTAAGAAATCAAGTGTATGTAGAGTATTTAAATAGTAGGTGTGTCAAGAAATTGGAAGAGTTTAAAATAATACGCAATAAAGTGAACTCAATGAGAAGGAAAGCTAAAAAAGAATATTTTGCTAACCAACTGAGTTTAAATAAGGATAATGCGAGAGGAACTTGGAAGGTTATAAATGACCTATTGGGAAAGAAGAAAGAAGCTCCACCCAATTCGCTGCTGATTCAAGGAGAAGCAGTGAGTGATGAAACGATTATTACTAATAAATTTGCTGAGTTCTTTTCAAGCATTGGTCAAAATGTGCAGGCGGAAGGGTTACTGAATTTTAATAATGATTCCTTGGAGGACGAATTTTTGGATGAAAGAGGAATTGGAAATGAAATTGAATTTCAACCGTGTACTGGAGATGAAATTCTGAAGGTTGTGAAAACAATCAAATCTAATTCAGCAGGGACCGATGGAATTAATTTGAAGGCTTTTAAATCAGTGATGTGTTATTTAATACCATGTCTCGTCCACATAATCAATCTTTCCCTGGAAACTGGGGTATTCCCCGATGCGCTTAAAAGGGCAAAAGTCATCCCTCTCCATAAAGGTGGGTCTAACCTAGATATCGAGAATTATAGACCTATATCAATCTTGACCCTCTTTTCAAAAATAGTTGAAAAAATTTTGAAAAAAATGCTATATGATTACCTTACGAAAACTGGGATGTTAAGTTAAACTCAATTTTACTCTAGGACAGGTCACTTGACTCCGGATGCCGTGCCGTTTCCCAGTGATCTTGTAAATAAATGCTTTGAACGCGGTGAAATCCCTTTGACTGTTTCTATTGATTTTAGAAAGGCGTTTGATACAGTGGATTTTGAAATTTTACTCAAACGTCTACAGTCCCTTGGAGTTCGTGGTAATTATCTGAAATGGTTTGATAGTTTTTTAAGTGGAAGATCTATTCAAGTTGTTTTAAATGATGCATTTTCTTCTCCCTATCAAGTGAAGTGTGGTGTACCTCAGGGATCTGTCTTGGGACCACTTCTGTACCTTGTGTATGTTGATTCAATGCGTTTTTACTTACCGGAGTGTTTTATCACGACTTTCGCGGATGATACTGCTTTAACTATGTCTAGTCAAATGATTGATGATCTATTGTTGAAAGTAAATAGGATTTTAAAGTCATTTTATGTATTTACAAGTTTCAGCCTTTTGTCAGTAAATGTTAAAAAAACTAATTTTATGATTTTTAGGAGTGTTGGTAAGCCTCCGATTGTTGATGGAGAGATATTTTTTAATGGTAAGCCTTTGTCACAGGTGCATGAGGTGTGTTATTTGGGCTTCCAGCTTGATTGTAATTTGTCTTGGAAGCACCATAGTGATCTTGTTGCAGCTAAAGTTGCTGAGGTCTGGGAATTTTGCGTTGTTTGAAGCATTTTTTACCATTATCGGTTCTTTTATGATTGTATCATAGTATTGTTGCGCCCTATATTTCTTATGATTGTGTCATTTGGTCTAACTATTATTATACAAATTTCAAAAGAGCGAAGATTTTACAAAATAAAACAGTGCGTCTTCTTGGGAATTATATAGAAAATATGAATGATACCGCTTCATGTCTAAAAAAATTAAGTGTGCTTAACAGTGGTCAGAGTCGCAATTACCAAGCTGCTATTTTTGCCTATAGATATTGGATTGATGTATTTCCTCCAGTTTTTACAATTTTTGTTATCATAAATAGTTAACTCCACAGGTATGTGACTAGAGAGGCGAAAAATTTTACTGTTGAGTATCGAGACACCCCACGTGCAGGTTTCAGGATTCGGTATTTGGCTCCGGCTATTTGGAATGATATCCCAGTTGGCGTTCGGGAAGCTGAACACATTCGGTCGTTTAAAGTAAAAATAAAAAAAAATTTATTTGGAGAGGGGAGGAAATTTATTATTATTGTCATAATTAATGTCTTAATTTTTTTTTTCTTAATATTTTTTGTTTTTTTTTTTTAAATTGATAGAGATTGTTCAGGTATTTTTTCAGGTATTTTTTTTTTTTTTTATAATTAGATTTTTGAGAGGTTGAGAATTAGAGGATTGCAGCCGTCTTTCATCAGGCTTTTTGAGCCTTCCCCGGGCGGTTGCTTGTATATAGTTTATTTTGTAATTAGTAGTAAATAAAGCAAGTCAAGTCAAGTCAAACTTTACTGAAAAATGCAAATAAATGTGCATTGTCAGTTTAATATACATATACTGATATTTAGTAACCAAAATGTTAAAATTATTTGATTTATTAAAGTTATAAAAGTAAAAACATGTATATTTTTTTCAGTAAAGTGTAAATTTTGCTCTGGCCTTGGGAAGGCATAAGGGTTTTGCACCCAACTTATGTTAATTTCTGCTCGTTTTTATTTTGACTCAGTTATTTATTTTAATTTCTGTTTTTTTTGGGTTTCATTTATTTATCGATGTTGATTTGTGGTAGTTTCGAGCTTGGTAGATTATTTGATTTTATTTTTGATCATTTTTTTTTAATGGAGTTCTTTACTTTTCTTTGAAAAACTTATTTTGGAGTTTTTTTTTAATTAATATTTATTAAAGATTAACTTGTTTACCGTGTGTTATTTTTCTGCAGGAGTCATTATGGTTGCACCAGTAGATACAACGAATAAAGGTACGACCGATAACCCCTAGTAGCCGAACTTTAAAACAAATTTTAAAATGAAATGTGTAATGGCATAATTTCCCATGAAATATTATTTTGAAAATATTAATTTAATTTAGATATTGCTGAACAATAATCTTTAATATTTGAGACGTTTATATATGGAAAATTCCTCCATGGAACGATCCTCCATCGTAAGCTTCTCCCCTCGACCCCCCACCAGAAAAAATCCCACCAAAAATCCAGTGTATTTCCCAATAACCAATAATATAGGTAAACAAAGGGCAAAGTTCACAACTTGCAGCCCTTCCCCTCTGCGGGGGTTTAGGTCATCCCCGATGACACAGTTATTAGGTTTTTCGACTATGCATAACAAAATGACTATCTCCAAATTTTGATCGGGTGACTTTGGGAAGTGGGAGGGTGCTTTGTTGCCCTCCAATTTTTTGATCACTTAAAAAGGGCACTAAAAATTTTAATTTCCGTTCGAATGAGCCCTCTCGCGATATTCTAGGACCACTGGGTCAGTACGATCACCTCTGGAAAAAAAAAACTTTCTTCTGGCAAAAAATACAAAATTTCATATTTTGAAAATAGGAACTTGAAATCTGTACAGCAGGGTTCTCTGATAATTTGAATTGGATGGTGTGATTTTCATTAAGGTTCTATTGCGTTTAGGGGGTGTTTTCCCCTTTTTTCGAAAATTAGGCAAATATTCTGTTCTTTTTTAAATTTCGGTTTCTAATGAGCCGGGTTGCTCCTTACTAGCAGTTTGTTACCACGAACTGTTTGATGAGTCTAAAGCCTTCTGCGCCATTGGCGCTTAAATGAAAACGAATTATATTTCAAATATTTTTTTGTACTTTATTACAATATTAAGAATAAATTAAAATTACAGTGAAATAAAATCTTGAACTGACGAGTTTTCAGCAATTACTATAATATTATATCAAATATTCCGTTTGATTTTATTATTTCTTTTCTAGTCTGTTTAAGACACATATAGTTTCATTACAAACAAGGGTTTGGCTACTGCTCCTTCCCTAACTGTAAACGTCTAAGGCCTACTGCGTAATTGACGCTTTAATGAAAATGAATTATATTACAAATGTTTTCTTTTGTTTTTATTACAAAATTGAAAATAAAAACAAAAATCACAGTGAAATAAAATCTTGAACTGATGTCCTTTCAGCAATTAATATTACTATATATTCAATATTCACAGGTTGGGTGCCCAGGGGGCACCCAACCTGGGAGTAGAACGGGGGGTACCAGCGCGACGCGCACCACGTGGTTTATGGTTTTCTCACTGAGAATGAAAAAACAGGAATTTTCTCACATTTATGTCTGTTTTCATGGATGGTTATGTGTGTTGGTCGATTTATTTGATATTTTTCATGGATGGGTATGGATATTTTATGGTTTTTGTCCCTGAGAATTTGAAAAACAGGAATTTTCTAACATTATATATGTTTTTATGGTTTTTGTCCGTGAGAATGGAAAAACTAGGAATCTGTTACACTTAAGGGTGGCAACAACAATTTATGTTCCTGTTTTATGTCTTTTCGTTTTCAGTGAGACTGGACATTCTCGACGCGAATGTTATGAGATTGTTTGGCTAACCTAACCTGAGAAATTGATTTACATAATCGGTGGGGGAATTATTGGTCCACGAAAGGGGAATTAAGAAACAATCATGGCTTCTTTGATCTTTAGGCTAACCTAACCAGAGAACTTGATTTACATAATCGGCGGGGAAATTATTGATTCACGAAGGGGGAATTAAGAAACAATCATGGAGTCTTTGATCTATATGCGAACCTAACCTGAGAACTTGATTTACATAATCGGCGGGGCAATTATTGATTCACGAAGGGGGAATTAAGAAACATTATGGCGTTCTTTAATCTTAGGTCTGAGGGAGAAACGTTCTTTAGGTCAGAGAGAAAAATTAATATTCTATTTTTAAATAGGGCATCATTGATCTTTACTGTCAGGAGTTAGAAATGACATCACTTGTTATCTTGGAATTATGCGGGTGGCTAAAGAGATAGAAATTCTATTTTTAAATACGGCTTCACTGAGCTGCAAATCGGAGAGATAAATTAATATTCTAACGAAACCTTAATAGTGTAGCTAGGAAACATTATGAGATGAAGAGAGAAACTTAGGAAAAGATTTCATATAAATTTGAAATGTGAAATCACAGATATTTAAAAAGTAACCAAAACATGCTGGTATTTATTTTATTTTATTACCTGGCGGATAAGGTTGAATTTGTTTTATGTACTATTGTTGGCAATGCAGTGAGAGACATTTTAATAGATGATTTTAGACAGGATTTTAGAAGAGGTTTTGAGTGGTGTTGTTATAGTAAACAATTTCTATTTGAACAGTGTCGTGAGGTCCTCTACCCCAACCCCAAAGGGCCCCGATCGCCCTACCCCAATCCAAAGGGTTCCAATCCCCATACCCCAATCCAGAAGGAACCCCCGGTCCCCAAAGGTTCCCCGTGCTCCCCCCCGGCCCCACAGACCCCAAAGACCCGTCCCCGGCCCCGTCTTTCGTTGATGTATGTTGCCTAAAACCTATGATTTTGGGTGTATGGGTTGCTATTTTTGACTTTTCTGAGTTGGATTTCTTAGTCTTTCATATGTATGTGTCGTCTGAAACTTAAGATTTGGGGTGGGCTGTTTGCTATTTTAACTTTTCTGAGCTGAATTTCTTAGACTTTCATATGTGTGTGTTGTCAGAAAACTAGGATTTGGGATGTGTGGTTTGCTATTTGGACTTTTCAGAGCTAGGATTCTTAGTCTCTCATAGGTGTTTGTTGTCTGAAACTTCTAGTTTGGGAATGAGTAGTTTGCTATTTCATATTTTTATGAGCTAGGCTTTCCTAGTATATCGTAGGTGAATGTTGTCAGAAAATTATGATTTGGGATATGTAAATTACTATTTTAAGCTTTTCTGAGCTATATTTCTTAGTCCCTCAGAGGTGTTTGTTGACTTAAACCTCTAGTTTAGGATGAGTAGTTTACTATTTAATACTCTTATGAACTAGAATTTCATAGTATATCGTAGGTGAATGTTGTCAGAAAATTATGATTTTGGATATATAAATTACTATTTTGGGCTTTTCTGAGCTAGATTTCTTGGTCCCTCATAGGTGTTAGTTGTCTCAAACATATAGTTTGGGGTGAGTAGTTTGCCATTTTGGAACTTTGAGAGCTAGGTTTCCTAGACTTCCATAGGTGTGTGTTGTCAGAAACTTATGATTTGGGATATTTAAATTACTATTTTTTACTTTTATAAGCAAGATTTCTTATCCATTCATGTATGTTTGTTGTCTGAAACCAATAGTTTGGGATGGGTGGGTTGCTATTTTTGACTTTTCAGAGCTGGATTTCTTAGCATTTCGTGGGTGTGTGTTGACTGAAACTTATGATTTGGGATATGTAAATTACTATTTCGGGCTTTTCTAAGCTAGATTTCTTAGTCTTTCGTTGGTGTGTGTTGTCTGAAACCTATGATTTGAGATTTCTAGTTTTGCTTTTTGGGCTTTTCAGAGCTAGGATTCTTAGTCCCTCATAGGTGTTTGTTGTCTGAAACATATAGTTTGGGATGAGTAGTTTGCTATTTCATGCTTTTCTGAGCTAAGGTTTCTTAGTATTTCATAGGTGTGTGTGTTGTCTGAAACTTATGACTTGAGGTGTCTAATTTGCTATTCCAGGCACTTCTGAGCTAAGGTTTCATAGTATTTCGTAGGTGAATGTTGTCTGAAACTCATGATTTTGGATATATGTAAATTACTATTTCGGGCTTTTCTGTGTTAGATTTCTTAGTCTTTAGTTGGTGTGTGTTGACTGAAACCTATGATTTGGGATATAAGGTTCTTTGTCTTTCGTTGGTGTGTGTTGTCTGAAACATATGATTCGGGATTTGGAGTTTGATTCTTGAACTTTTCAGAGCTAGGATTCATAGTCCCTGATAGGTGCTTGTTGTCTGAAACCTATAGTTTGGGATGAGTAGTTTGCTATTTCAGGCTCTTCTGAGCTAAGGTTTCCTAGTATTTCGTAGGTGTGTGTTGTCTGAAACTTATGATTTAAGGTGTGCAATTTGCTATTTCAGGCTTTTCTGAGCTAAGGTTTCATAGTATTTCGTAGGTGAATGTTGTCTGAAACTTATGATTTGGGATATTTAAATTACTATTTCGGGCTTTTCTAAGCTAGATTTCTTAGTCTTTTGTTGATGTGTGTTGTCTGAAACCAATGATTTGGGATGGGTGGGTTGCTATTTCTGACTTTTCTGTGCTGGATTTCTTAGCCTTTCATAGGTATGTGTTGTCTGAAACCTATGATTTGGGATGGTTAATTTGTTATTTTTGACTTTTCTGAGCTAGATTTCATAGCCTTTCATAGGTGTGTGCATTCAGCAAATTATGATTTGGGAGTTGTAATTGGCTTTTTAGACTTTTGAGACCTAGGATTCTTAGTCCCTCATAGGCGTTTGTCGTCTGAAACCTATGGTTTGGGATGAATAGTTTGCTATTTCAAGATTTTCTGAGCTATGGTTTCTTAGTATTTCATAGGTGTGTGTTGTCTGAGACTTATGATTTGAGGTATGCAATTTACTATTTCCGACTTTTCATAACCAGATTTCTTAGTCTTTCGTAGGTATGTGGTGTCTGAAACCTATGATTTGGGATGTGTGGGTTGCTATTTTTTGACTTTTCTGAGCTGGATCTCTTAGCCTTTTTTAGGTGTGATTTGACTGAAACCTATGATTTGGGAATGAGTGGTTTGCTATTTTTGACTTTTCTAAGCTAGATTTCTTAGCTTTTAATAGGTGTGTGTTTTCGGAAAATTATGATTCGGGAGGTATATCTTACGTTTCGGCCTTTTTAGAGCTAATATTCTTAGTCCCTAATATGGGTTTGTTGTCTGAAACTGTTAGTTTGGGATGATTAGTCGGATATTTCAGGCTTTTCTGAGCTAAGGTTTCTTAGTATTTCGTATTTGAAGCTTCCACGTCAGTTTTAAGTTCACCAAGACATAAAAAATTTAAAGTTCAGTTCTAATTTTTCCATAGAAGATATGAAAAGTTATACTATGACTGTGATTATTTTCTATGAAGATAGAAAGTTTCACTTTAATTCTAAATTTTCTTAAATTCAGTTCCGACTTTTTTCAAATAGATGAAAAAATTTAAACTTCAATTTAAAATTTTCACAACATAGTCAAGGAAAGTTCAAGTTTTTTTCTGAATTTTCTCAATGAAAAAGAAATTAGTCATTTATCATTTCTTTTTTTCCAAATAATATAAAAATTTTCCACTTTAGTACAGATCTGTCTCGGACAGATTAAAAATTTCAAATATTGGTCCAAATGTTTTCACAGAAGATAAAAAAGTTCAATTTCTCTTCAGAATTTTAACTAAGAAGACATTTCAATTCTAATTTCTCAAGCGAAAATAAAAATCTTCCACTTCAGTTCTTCATTTCACGAAGACATAAAGAAATTTAGAGTTCAATTGTAAATTTTTAGGTTGAAGATAAAAAAAGTAATACCATACCTGTGAATATTTTCACGGAAGATAAAAAGTTCTAGTTCAAATTTAAATTTTCTCAACGAAGTGAAGAAAAGTTCAAGTTCTCTACTGAATTTTACCAAAGAACACAATTCAATTCTAATTTATCCAGAGAAAATAAAAATCTTCTACCTAAGTTCTTTATTTCACAAAGACATAAAGAAATTTAAAGTTCAATTCTAAATTTTTCAGTGGAAGATAGAAAAAGTAAAACCATACTTGTGAATATTTTCCCGGAAGATAAAAAGTTCTAGTTCAATTTTAAATTTTCTCAACGAAGTGAAGAAGAATTCAAGTTTCTTCTGAATTTTACCAAAGAACAAAATTCAATTCTCATTTCACCAGAGAAAATAAAAATCTTCCACTTCAGTTCTTTATTTCACAATGATATAAAGAAATTTAAAGTTCAATACTAAATTTTTAGGTGGAAGATAGAAAAATTAATACCATACTTGTGAATATTTTCACGTAAGATAAAAAGTTCTAGTTCAATTTAAAATTTTCTCAACGAAGTGAAGAAAAGTTCAAGTTCTCTACTGAATTTTACCAATGAAAAAGAAATTAGTACTTGATCATTTATAATTTTCCCAATAATATAAAAATTTTCCATTTCAGTTCAGATCTTTATCAAAGAGATGAATAATTTAAAATAATGTTATCAATTTTTCAACGAAGATAGAAAATGTCAAGTTCTATTTGGAATTCCATCAAAGAAAATAATTCAATTCTATTTTCTCCAAAGAAGATAATAATATTCAACATCGGTTCTTTATTTTACAGAGACATAAAGAAATTTAAAGTTCAATTCTAAATTTTTCGGTGGAAGATAGAAAAAGTAATACCATGCTTGTGAATATTTTCCTGGAAGATAAAAAGTTCTAGTTCAATTTAAAATTTTCTCAACTAAGTGAAGAAAAGTTCAAGTTCTCTTCTGAATTTTACCAAAGAACGCACTTCAATTCTAAATTCTCCAGAGAAAACAAAAATCTTGCACTTCAGTTCTTAATTTCACAAAGACATAAAGAAATTTAAAGTTAAATTCTAATTTTTCGATGGAAGATAGACAAAGTAATAAAATACTTGTTATTATTTTACCGTAAGATAAAATTTATAGTACATTCTAAAATATTCTAAGAGATGTCAATTAACGTTCAACTTTTTTTCTGAACTTAACCAAAGAACACACTTCAATTCTAATTTCAACAAGAAAACATAAAAATCTTCCAATTCAGTTCATTATTTAACAAAGACATAAAGAAATTTAAAGTTCAATTCCAAATATTTTGTTGGGAGATAGAAAAATTAATACCATACTTGTGATTATTTTCACGAAAGATAAAAAGTTCTAATTCAATTTTAAATTTTCTCAATGAAGTGAAGAAAAGTTCATGTTCTCTACTGTATTTTAACAAAGAACACAATTCAATTCTAATTTCTAGAGAGAAAATAAAAATCTTCCACTTAAGTTCTTTATTTCACAAAGACGTAATAAAATTTAAAGTTCAATTCTAATTTTTCGGTGGAAGATAGAAAAAGTAATACAATCCTTGCAAATATTTTCCCAGAAGATGAAAAGATCTAGGTAAACTTAAATTTTCTCTGCAAAGTGACAGCCACTCCAAGTTCTCTTCTGACTTTTACTACAGAACACAATTCACTTCTAATTTCACCAGAAAAAATAAAAATCTTCCACTTCAGTTATTTATTTCACAAGACAAAGAAATTTAAAGTTCAAATCTAAATTTTTCAGTGGAAGATAGAAAAAGTAATATCATACTTGTGAATATTTTCCCGGAAGATAAAAAGTTCTAGTTAAATTTAAAATTTTCTCAACGAAGTGAAGAAAAGTTCAAGTTCTCTCCTGAACTTTACCAAAGAACACACTTCAATTCTAATTTCTCCAGAGAAAATAAAAATCTTCCACTTCAGTTTTAAGTTCCCCAAAGAAATAAAGAAATTTAAAGTTCTATTCTAAATTTTTAGATGGAAGATAGAAAAAATAAGATTATGACTGTGATTGTTGTCCATGAATATCAAACGTTTCACTTTATATATAATTTTTATTAAATTCAGTTCTGATTTTTCTCAAGGAGATGAAAAATTTAAAGTTCCATTCCAAATTTGTCATATAAGATAGAATAAGTTATACATTGATTGTGAATATTCAACATGGAGATAAGGAACTCCACTTTAATTCTGAGTTTTCTCGAAGAAGTGCAAATTGTTCAAGTTCTCTTCTGAATTTTCTTAAAGAAGAGAAAAAAGTTAACTCAGTTCATAATTTTACCAATGAAAATGAAAAAACCTTCCACTTCACTTCTTTATTTCTCAAAAACATAAAAAATTTAAAGTTCAGTTCTAAATTTTTCTGTAGAAGATGGGAAAAGTTATACTATGATTGTGATTATTTTCCAGTGAAGATAAAAAACTTCACTTTAATTCTAATTTTCTTAAGTTCACTTCCGATTTTTTTTGCAAAGAGATGAAAAATTTAAAGTTCTGTTCCAAATTTTTCATAGAAGATAGAAAAAGTTATACATTGATTTGAATATTCGACATGAAGATAAGGAGCATCACTTTAATTCTGAGTTTTCTCGAAGAAGTGCAAAATGTTCAAGTTCTCTTCTGAATTTTCTTAAAGAAGTAAAAAAGTTAGCTCAATTCTGAATTTTACCAATGAAAATGAAAAAGCTTCAACTTCAGTTCTTAATTCCTCAAAGACATAAAGAATTCAAAGTTCTCTTCTAATTTTTCCAAGAAAATAAAAAGGCTCCACTTCAGTTCTGGTTTTTTTTCTCAAAGAGATGAAAAATTTAAAGTTCTATTCTAATTTTATATTATATTTTGACTGCTTTGTCATATGGATTTACCCATCAAATTTTTTAATTAGAAAAGGAGTGACTCGTTCTACTATTAAAGACAATCATTCAAACTCCTTCATCTAACCTCCAAAACAATAGGTTAGGTTAAGTATAAATAAATATTAATAAATAAATAGAAACATTTCTACATGTTTAAGTTAGGTTAGGTATGGTTACGTTATCATGAGTGATCATGATAAGTTAACCTAACCTTTTCCGGTGAGTCTGGTTAGGTTAGGCTAGGTTAAGTTAGGTTAGATCAGGTTAGGTTAGGTTAGGTTAGCCCAAGTACGCTTCACTTAGGTTAGCTGAGATTAGGTGGGAGACATGCGAAAACTTAGGTGTCTGGTTTATTGTGTCGTGAGTAAGCTCGGTTAATCTTAGTTAGGCTAGGTTAGCCTACTTACGCGCGCGTACGGAGGTTAACCTAACATAAACTATCTTAACCTAACCGCATTTCATCTAACCTAACCTAACCATACACCTAACTTTTTGCATGTCTCTCACCTCACCTAAGCTAACCTAAGTGAAGCGTCCGTAGGCAAATCTAACCTAACCTAACCTGATCTAACCTAACTTAATCTAGCCTAACCTAACCTAACCTAACCATACTCGCCGGAAAAGGTTAGGTTAACTTATCATGAGCACTCATGATAAGTTAACCTAACCTTATAAGTTAAGTTGACCACTCGATCGCGTTATCATACCCTGGGACAGGGTATATTGTAAATAGGGTAGTACCAAACCCGATATTTGCAGAACCGGTGTGGTAGTCGCGGGCATAAAATTATAATTTGGGGCCGGGGCTTTCCCCTCAAATAAGTGGTGACACCCGTAGATTACCAGGCCAGTGGCGTTGTAGCTTACCACTATAATACTGGTTGCGTTGTGGCCTACTGGTATAAGATAGGTAACTAAATACCACGAACAGCAATAGTTTATAATTGAGCCATTAAACATATATCTACGACGGTGTGGTAGCCTGCTAATGTTTCAGTAGCTGACTGGTGAGCAGACGATTTATGAAACTTAATAAGGGGGTTGGGAGGGTTAGGTTACGGGAAGGGTTCTTGTAAGCCTTTAGTTAAGTGTTCTAGAACATAACTATCACAATAGTACCTGTTTTGTGCTTCAGAGCTTTTCCACTTATGAAGCGGCACCAAAAGTGTTGTTTTCAGTGCTATATCGCACTTACTAAGGGTAGAATTGGAAAAAAAAATGCATGTTGATATGAGCAATAGCTTTCAAATGAGCCATTAAATATAACTCTTGCAAGTTCTGCTAGCCCAATAGCCTCAGCTTTTCCGATTAAGACATGGCACAAAAAGGGCCGTTTTTAGTACCATTTGGAAATTGTAAATGAAAGAATATTTCTATAATTTATAGAAAGAACGTAGATAAAAGCATAATCTTTTATATGAGCTATAAAAAATCTGTCTACGATTTTCTGGTAGCCTGCTAGAGCCACCACTTGAGAAATGACACAAAGTGCCATTTTAGTGCTACGTGGCGCTTGCAGATGGCGGAGTTTATAAAAAGAACGTAGATATAAGAAATATCTTTTGACTGAGCTATTAAGCATTTCTACGATGTTCTGGTAACCCATAATTAGGTAGGCCTGGAGAAAAAAAAAACAGAAAAAAAGGAGACAGATAAGTGCTACCGATGTGAAAAAGCGATCTTCCTTGTTGCTCAAGGAGGGGGACTGTAATTTCCCTGTATCAGGTTTTTGACAATGATTATTCCAATGTTACACTGTTCATTTTGATCTGACGCCATTTTCAAGGGGTTTCCGGCTTTTTTTCGAAATCACCATAAATTTAATTTTGCAATAAACTTTTACTTTTAAGATGAACCGAAATAATAGTTACCATTCGTGAATCAGTGTTAGATGGTAATTTTTTTCAATAGGCAGCTTTTTCAAAGCGCGTCTTTTAACTTTTAATTACTATGGGCCGTGGTTCGCTGTTTACTAGGCTGCAGCTACCGCTGAAACCATGATTGTATAGATGATGAAGTCTAAAATAGGACAAAAATTATTTAACTCTAATTCAGGGTTTTCAGTCCTTCATTGGCTCTATTTTTTGAGAATGTAGTTCCCATTATTTTAGAAGGATATTAATCCATAAGAAGACTTTTCCGTAAATTTGAGAAATAAATTATCAAATCTATAAACCCTTTTAATTCATGATTGAGCAAACGTACAAAGCTCAAATCACTTCCTGTGCATCATTTTGACAGGACCAAATAAAGGGCGATTGAAACGATTGGGCCCAGTCGAGCTCCACGCCGCCATAAAAAAGAACAATGGATTTTCGAAATTGTGAAATGTTCTTAACAAATACGGTAAACGTTGCTTCTGGAGAGAGATCATTTTCCAGGCTAAAACTAATACAAAAAACTACGTAATATCAACAACAATTAGTATAGACTAAATAGCTAAGCAAATATGTAGATTAAAAGTCAGGACAGAAGGAAAATAGATTTTAAAACCGTTTTATAGGCATTTTCAAAAATTTGTTTTTAGAAATATGTACATTCATGTGCCCATATTTGGTGATGTAAATTTCACATTTCAATTGTGATTGGATGACTTTAGGGGGAGGGGCCTTTAGAGAGGCAGGGGGGGGGCTATTTTCCCTTCAATATTTTTGGTCACTGAAAAAGGGTACTAGTAAATTTAATTTCCGTTCAAACGAGCTTTTTCCCTGTACAAGTTATTCGACCTTGCTGATTCCAATGAGCCACGCTTCTAATAATCCAATTTGATATATCAATACTTGTACCTTGTATTGCAAAGCTTATTAAGGGGGTTTTTGAGGAGGAACATACGGGAGATGTTCTTGCAAACCTTTGGTCTTGGACCATAATTATTACAATGATGATATCGTTTTATATTTCAACGCTTTTCACTTAAGAAGTAACATCAAGCTTTTTTTAGTGCTATATCACACTTACGGATGATAGAGATGATAAAAATCACATAGATATAAGAAACAGGATTCAAATGAGCCGTTAAATGTCACTCTAAAAAGTTTTGGTAGCCCACTAGCCCCAGCTTTTCAACTTGAAACATGGCACCAAAAGTGCCGTTTTTAGTGCCATTTGGAACTTTCTGATGGTAGAATTTATAGGAAGGACGTAGAAAGGGGCGTAATTTGTTATTATGCAGGGGGAAGCACCGCCAGACCCAACCAGACCCAAGTTTGTCCCCTCAGACCTCATTTTGCCCGACAGCTGAAATTTAGTTTCTGCAAAAATCCTCTTGTCAAACTAAGAAAAGTCTGCATAATTCAAGCATCCAGAAAAATAGGTCAATTTTCTTAAGTATATCTTTGCCTCTATGGTAATATGGTGGCCGGCGTTTATACCCCTGGCGATTATCTCCCCGGAAAATCCCCCCCCCCCTGCAGAAAATACCCCCAGGTAAATCCCACCCGGAAAATACCACTCTCGTGGAAAAAAGGCTTTCCAAATATGAGCATTTTATTTGAGTTTTATTTTTTTCCTTAGCTGGAAAGGAGTTTTAGTACTTATGGGCAACTCACTCAAGTTTACGCTTTGTAAAACTCGAGAACAAACCGGTTTTTCGTTAGTTTTTTTTCAGCTTAGTGCGAGACAAGACGAAGACAAGTGAAAGAATATATGGGAAATATATAATTTGGGCTATATATTTAGACGAACTGGGGGTGGGGGTAAAGTATTTGGGTAGTTTGAAGTCAGAAAACAATTCTTTCTAGGTATGGCCACTAAAAAATTATAGATAAATATCGAGGTATCTGGAAATTTTGGTAAAAAAACAAAAAAAAATTGTTTTTTTTTTATGACCGTTATGCCAAGTATTACGTACTGTTATTAGGTTAATGTTGTGTTTCATTTAAGTATTTTATGATGATCGCTGATCAAAGTTTGTTATTTGTGCCTTTCATTTATGTTATTTTACTATGTTCATGGTCGTATATTTGACTTTAAAATACGCTTCTCTATCTATCTATCTAATATGCAGAAAAATTGAACCGAAAACATTTTATATGCAGACCCGCTATACTTTACCTCCCTCCCCCCAGTAGTGTGTTAAGTGCTGATTTGAACTATACAAGACCGGTCCAGAACTAAATGACCAAACACGCTATATTTTTGAACTAGATATTCAGGGACGAGACACTATAAAGCAACCAGACAAGTTTAGGATAAGATAAGATAATATTTATTTTCCAAAGGCTATTACAAGCTCTAATTGAGCCGAATTCACTTCATATGTCAAAAAAAAAATAGACAAAGCAAAACGAAGAAACACATAATACAGCAAGAAAAGAAACACCAATCAAGCATAAAAATGTTCGATAAGAATTTAACAAATGGTTAGAATAGAAACAGAAAAATAGAAGAAGAAGGGGTGGGGCTACACCCATTTCTGGACCTATCAGAGACAATGGATACATAGGGTACTCCGTATATTGTTACTCGATTAACATAGCTATGATGCCATTGCCACCAATCTATAGCAACCAGATTCAATATAAGGAGCGATTTTCTTTCTAGCTCATATTAGTAAGAGTTTAATTCAGAGAGAGAAAAGTTTATTTTTTATACTCCATTAATTAACAAGATATTAGCATAGAAAATGAGTGCTATTTTTACACTATTGGAGCTTTATGGTGGATCAGGTAGCAGCAATGATACAAAGACGAGATTACCAAACATAGCAGTGGAAACTACACGAGGATCCCGACTGAGCCTTGAATGGGACGATATGTACGCAAGATGTGATATCATTGAGCAAATTTAAATTGGAGGAGCACTTATGCTTTTCTGTGAAACTAGATATAGTGCATATAAATAGTCTTCAAGCTACTTTAAATACACTAGTGAAATATACTGAGGAAAATAAATTGTATCAGTGATATTATTATTGTATTTATATTTAATAAAAATGTTTCTAAATCGAAGACATTCTTTATAGTAGGTTAGCGCATATTCTTAAAGTAGAAAAAAGAATCCTAGTTAGTCTGAAGTTGGTCGTGAGTGTTAGGACTTTAAAAAATGGATAGATTTGAGAAAGCGAAAATTATATGGAATCTTGTGTTTATGGAAAAACATTTGATTCTTGATGATTATTTTCTGGAGTCATCTTTTCAAAGGAAGATATTTTCTCAGAGAATACTTGTCAATATAATGAAAACTGATTCTCCATCATTAAACTATTGTATGAAGCTTTTACGTCGTGGTCCAAATGCATTTACACAATTTTTTGACATATTAAACGCAACAAGACAAATGATATTGTGGATTTGCTTTTGAACACACTACCTTAGAAATTTAAGACTATAATTTTTTTCACAAGAAAGATGTTGTTCAAAGAGGATTTACTCCTTTCTCCTCTCTCTCCATCTCAATTTGTTGATTGTAGCTCACTTTCATTTTGGCGGTGAGTGTCAACTGGTCATTATGTGAGAATTGTACGATGATTGAAGAGTGACGAGCAAGATGAAAAGTGCAGATTATGCAACGTGTGTGAATTGCATATAGGATATACCGTACAAATTAACGGTTGTAATTCCTGTCTTGAAGAGATGTGTGACTCTCACCCTAGGGGACACCTATGCTCCAATTGTAATCATGATTAATGTAATCAGTGGAAGAATACATATCCTGGTATGATTGGAAAGAACCCTAAACGTGATTTTAGTTTACTACTAAGAGACTGGTATCGTCGTGGCTTTAAATTGTTTTGGGATGAGGAACCAGGTCTACGATTCAACTGGTAGAATAACAAAAGAATTGGTTTTCTACGTCATCGTTGTGAAGACAATGGTTACTATGATTATAAGCCTATTGATTTTTATTTAGCTGTTAAGAATGTGATTCACCTTTTGAAAACACTGTATGTGACATTGCTTCAAATAAGCAAATTGAAACACGTGAATTTTACAATATGAATGAAAATAGTATCATTTACTATATAAAGAAACAAGATAAGAGTGAATTTACATTATACTATAGAAAATGTGACCCTGACATTGCGGCACATCAGGATCAGTATGCAGTGAATTCAGATGATCTACCTGCATGAGTTGTTCTTGACAAATACCTATACGTAGTAGAAGGCGAAATTTAAAGAGTGGAAAAGTGGTTTTTATTATGTATATACATTATTCTTATTAATAAACAATTTTACATACATTTTTAGAATATTTTATTCGTAGGGCACTAAAATCAATATTAAAATTGTTTGAAAGTATAATTTCCCCTAGGAAGTCGTTCAGACGAGGAATGTCAACGTAAATGCTGAGAAACTGCTTGTAGGTATAGCCACGACATCGGAACATGAAAAAGAGTAGTACATGAAAGCCAAAGGTCTTAGTCGTTCAATCCTGTACTCTCCTCCAATTTTGAGTAATAGTTTTCCCACTGATTCCAATAAAGATGTGGATGTGTGGGGTATAGAATTTATATGATAGGCCAAGAGGATAAGAAATTCTATATTCTTCGCTGTTTGAAAGATGCATAGCCAATGACCTGTCTTCAAGCTCGACGGACTTCGATTAACAATGATTAGGGTATTGTTAACACTTCGGGTTTTTTCAATGAAGTCCGATGGTATACAATAAGATTTATAATGTGACATGTGTAAATCCATACTAAATACGCTGATTATTTGGTTTGTGTTTATGGTGCAAAGTCTAGTAGAACACTGCCGTCGGGTTGGATTTCCCAATAAGTTTCAAATTAACTCGATGATATCAATGTGGCTTTCAGTCAAAGCTGACAAATGTACACTAAACGTACATTCCTCGTTTGTACTATGCTCATATCGTGAGTGCCAGACAAGTGCAAAACAATTACACCATGATTTTTTGAAAACATTGAATTGGTTATTCCATTTTGAAATAGTTGTGAGTCATGATCTAGGGATTCATGGTCAATTCATACAGTTCTGTAGGATTTTTATCAAATGATAATTTACAATGGAATTCTATTCACTTTGCACACAAGGCTAGATAGGCCAAAAATTAAAATCATAAGGGGATGCAGTCTAAGATCCAACGGCACTAACACTCTTCACAAAGGCCAAAGCAACTTTAATGGGATTTCTCCATTGATAAATGATGAATCGGTATAACTGCGAGAACCAGTGGCAATGTAGCGTTGATTGTTGACCGTATGGGGGACAAGAAGTTTGATATTGTTGCTATTAGCTCTCAGCATTTCCACTGCCAATGCATCAGAGCTCATAACCTGTTGTTTTCGAACATGAAGAATTGCTGAAGTGACAATGACATTTGCATCATGTACTGCAGCAGGTTTTTTTTCTCAAAATGAAATTCGATGGAGCTAGATGTAACTTTATGTCAATCTTAACATTGGGAGGCAACCATTGAGATATATTGAATATCTCACGATTTAATTTTCCAACTAAATGATACTCCTGGGTCACTGCAGCAGTTAACTCACCGTCAGTATCAGCATCTGATCTACGTTCATAGCCCAGTGCCTGTCCTCTCAACTCCTTATATGACTTTGGAGCCATCATTATAAATTGTATGTAGCTTGCAGTTTGATAAATTATTACTAGTGCTCCCTAATGTTAGATTAATGAATACATTATTTGTTTGAACAAGTTGTGTAGGATACAGTTTTTTTAGGATAGTCCATCACCAGCACTGGGAGTTGTATTGTCTGAATTCTTCTTCCCCGAAACGTTAAAATCGAAAAATGTTGATGGAAAGTCTATGAAATTGTCTTCATTTGAAGACACCTGAAAGTTTGTGTAATCCGAGAAGGGCTTTTGGGAATGAAATTGTTCATAGTACCCATACTTGACACTGACATCAAAATTTTCAGCATTGAAAAGATTCAATGAGGAGCCGATTGATGGATATCATTCTTTGTGGAGAAGATAGGTCATCTTAAGAGAAGAGATCCTTCTTTGATCTAGCAATCTTTTTCTGCTTCTCGTTATTGCTCTTCTTCCTTTTATTCCACAAACTCGTTGTTGATTGTCTTTCGCTACCCACCTGGGTAGAGACTGATGAGTGAATGACGACCATGCACCCTTTTTAATCCCCTTCCATTTTGCTGAGATTCTAATTGTTCGCCAACGGCTCTTGCTGAAGATCTAATATTTTCTTTAACACCTCTCGTTTAAATTTTTGCCCGACTCCCAGTCCTGTAGTCTTGAGGCAGCAAAATTTGATGCAGCAGGTACAATATATTTTCTGGCAAGGGGTAGTGCAGAACAAAACAGCCTAGCTAACCAACTACCAAGACCATAGGCAGACATTTTAGTACACCCCTTGTAAGAGTCCAATCCATGATCTATTTGACGAAGACTCAGAGCACCAACATAGCAGTCAATATCAGGACAGACAAATCGAATTCTTCTATTGTTCATCTTAGGCACAGTTCATATAATTATCCAGTATGATCATTCCCTATCTCACCCATTATAAAAACCCGGACCGGGGTGCGAGTGCTCCAGAGAACGTTGAAACATAGGCGGCATCAGATCTTTTCACGGGTAGACAAGTCAGACCCGAAAAAATCGGAAACAAGTGGAAACCCGCTATTACGAATAATGCACTTTACGCGAAACAATCGGAAACAAGTGGAAACCCGCTATTAATAACTGCACGAAGAAGTGGGAGGAGCTTTTTTTTCGCACCGAGAACGAAGACCAGAAATGATCTGCGATACGCTTACTGGATAATTATATGAACTGTGATCTTAGGCACAGTTCATATAATTATCCAGTATGATCATTCCCTATCTCACCCATTATAAAAACTCGGACCGGGGTGCGAGTGCTCCAGAGAACGTAGAAACATAAGCGGCGTCAGATATTTTCACGGGTAGACAAGTCAGACGCGAAACAATCGGAAACAAGTGGAAACCCGCTATTAATAACTGCACGAAGAAGTGGGAGGAGCTTTTTGTTCGCACCGAGAACGAAGACCAGAAATGATCTGCGATAAGCTTACTGGATAATTATATGAACAAGGGTGATCTTAGACA
The DNA here is from genome assembly GCF_049724085.1 of Artemia sp. Qi Xiang Cuo. Taxonomy (NCBI): domain Eukaryota; kingdom Metazoa; phylum Arthropoda; class Branchiopoda; order Anostraca; family Artemiidae; genus Artemia; species Artemia sp. Qi Xiang Cuo. Next base: position 9,759,003 of record NC_142812.1, on the reverse strand, counting down.
TACGATGGGTCAAAAATGACATAACCAGAATGCATGCCTAGCGGATTAAAGCTTCCCCAGGTAGAGTAAGTTATTTTACAGACACTGTGACCACCATATTTTTATTCTACCCTCAGCCAAACAGCATGTAAACATTTTATAAACCAACTGTCTTCTATAATTTTTCTATTACTATTATTTTTTTTTTCAGATTTACTATCATGCCACTTACTTTTGTTAAAAGCAACCGAGGCAAAGACCATCTTATTCACGATGGATTCAGGTAAATTTTGCAAAAGCATGGAGAAAATTTTAATAATTGGTCATGTGTGGAGGCCCAAAAGTTTAAGTGTAAAGGTCAAGAACACATGGATTGGTGCTAGCCGACTTGAACGACGGCGTGACCCTCCATATGAAATAAATCATGGAATTGCTTTCATAAAGTCAATCAAGGCATTGCAAAGACAAACAATTATGTTGAAGGATGGCATAGTGGGTTTCATTTCATTGTTGGAGCTGTACATCCATCCATTTGGAAGCTAATTGACAATCTGAAACTGGACCATTCATTGAATGAAGTCTGAATTTACCAGTAAATGGCGGGTCAACAGGATTAAACTGTTGTTTTTTGGGGTTTAGGGGGGGGGGAAGGTACCTAGGTTAGGTTAGGTTACGCATTAATATATGCTATGCCTTACCCCCTCCCCCCTAAATTGCAAATATATAGCCAAAATTTGTTTCTAAACTAATATATGTTCATCCTATTTTTTTTATTAGCATTACAAAATGAAATTCAGAGAGGAAAGAAAATAACAAAATGAAAAATATAATAAAAAAAAGGGTGCAAAAACGAGGATTTTGTCAGCCAGTAGCATTAACCAAACTTGACTTCTCTTTTGGGTACCATATTATGCACAAGTACCAAAAAATCTTATCACGACAATGCTCAGCGTTTAAAAAATGTGCACATGTAATGTACACATGTGATGGAAAATCAGTGTGGTATTAATCGTTTTTACGCATGTAATTGTAATTATATATCTTTTTATAATTAAATAAAAATTAAATAAAATAAAATAATTAAAACAATAAAATAATTTTATAATTAAATAAAATTAAAAATTTTATAATTAAATGTAATTAAATAAAAATTAAATACTTGAAAACTATGTTTTCTGTTTCAATAAATTGTTCCATGTATAATTTTCTGTATATTCAATTTCCCAATGTATGATTTTTCACATATCAAATTTTTGTTTATAAAGATTTGCGTTTATGAAACTTCATGTATGAATATTTCGTGCCTGAATTTTCATATATGAAATTTCTTACTTCCCAAAATTCAACACTTATGGAGATAGGAACTAGAGACGTCGTCAATAGGGTTGTGTGATGTAATGAATCTGATGCTGTAATTTCCATTAAGATGGCGTTGATTCGGGCAATTTTTCTAAGGCATGAAGCTTTTGATGGGTAACATTAAACTTATTGAATTTTATATATTTGGAATCGGCGCGAAAGCTCAATTCTTTTGATGTATCTACTGTTAGAAAACTTCCATTTTTACCATTCTAATTGCTATTGGGCTGAGCCGCTGCTTTCTAACAGTTTATTACCAAGAACTGTTTGATAAATTAACAAACTTGTAACCAACCAATGAGAAACCATTTGTATTAAAACATTAAGAGATTTGCCGATAAAATTCGTTTGTATTTGTTTTGAGCCGTAAGCCTAAGAGTAATGAAGCCTAATATTCTAAGTTAATGTTAAAATGAAAATGTTTTAAACTATGTAGAAAAATAGGAATTTTTCAACTTTATGTCCCTTCAGGCAAACCCCTTTTTTCCTTCTTACAAACTTTAAGCCCCCTCTGACTCTGAGTCACATCTATAATTTTGCAAGCAATAAAAAACTTTAGCGTAATGAGTGAGGTTTTGAGGAGGGGACAGCCCCTTTCATATATCGAACAATTTCTGTTCGTTTTAAATTTTAATGTCACTCCTTACTTTCAGTTGAAAAAACAGTTCTTTTATATTTAATTTCTGACCGTTTTTCAAACAATGCCAGGAAATCCATGAGACATAAAATGATGTTCACAATGTTGAAGGCCGCGTGGAAAAACCAATCCACCAAGAAACAATAAGAAAAAAATATTTTTCAATGTGTTGATAATGCAAATTAACTTTTTATTCTTGTATTTCTCTTAGGCCTATTTCCTAAGTGGCTTTGGTGGTTTTTCCTTCTTTTTTACAGTCAAGGACTGTAATACGCTATCATGTGATATATTTTTTATTATTTGCGGAATGTTTGATTACACAAACTGATTTTAAAATATTACATATACTGCTTTTAAAAATATTTGGCATCATAACATAGTTGAAAATTGGTCAAGGTTAGACAAACTAAATAATTTTTTGGAAAAAGCTTTATTCTTTATACGAATTAAATAAATTTAGGGGGAAATGCTTTAACTTCCACTTTTCCATCTGCTACTCTTGTTTTCACTGTGTACCCATAAATTGAATAAATGATGACAAAACCAAAAAAAAGAAAACAGAAAAGGAATATATAATTTAGGCTATATATTTCTACACAAAGAAGGGGTTGAGGGTAAAGTATAGAAGTGCCTTCAAACCGTCTTAAAAACAATTTTTAAATATTATACAATAAAAATTGTTTTCTTAACATTTCTCCTTCTCCATAGCCCCCATTCTTGGCTAATATTATTGGTTCTTATTGCAAAATAATGTAAATTCAGAAAAAAAGAAAAAAGAATTATATAGGCTTAGGCATTACCTGGTCTATTAATGAATTATTTGAAAAAAACTAAGTTTTCTAAAGAGTTAAAGAGGCTGAGTTACAAGGTCGAACCTTAAAACGTACAGGGATTAGGAGGCAAAGTTGGGGGGCTGCCGCCCCCAAACCCCCGCTTTCGCAGCCTTTAAATAAAAAAAAAGTTTTTTAAACTGAAAGTAAGGAGCGACATTAAATCTTAAAACGAACAGAAATTATTCCGTATATGAAAGAGGCTGTGCCCTCCTCAACACCTCGCTCTTTACGCTAAAGTTTTTATTGTTTAAAAAAGAGTTGTGAGAAAGTCAAACTTTAGCGTAAAGAGCGAGGCGTTGAGGAGGGCACAGCCTCTTTCATATACGGAATAATTCTGTTCGTTTTAAGATTTAATGTCGCTCCTTACTTTCAGTTTAAAAAACTTTTTTTATTTAAAGGCTGCGAAAGCGGGGTTTGGGGGCGGCAGCCCCCCAACTGTGCCTCCTAATCCCTGTACGTTTTAAGGTTCGACCTTGTAACTCAGCCTCTTTAACTCTTTAGAAAACGTAGTTTTTTTCAAATAATTTCTGCACGTTTTTGTACAGTTTATTACTTATTATTGCTTGACTAACTGTTAGATGATTGTGTATTATTCTTTTCTTTCTCGACAGGGTGTTTTAAGGGTCGACCTTGTAACTCAGCCTCTTTAACTCTTTAGAAAACATAATTTTTTTCAAATAATTTAAAAAAGAAACTGAGTTTTTAAAAAAAAATTTAAATTCAGTATATAAAAAATTCGATCTAACGGTGAATCGAACTCGGGTTTTCCGTCTGATAGCCAGGAATCTCACCGCTACACTAAAGAGACATAATTGGAATTGTTTTTTAGTAAGGTAATGAATCTTTTTGACGCAAGCAAAACTTGATATTTGGTTTTTGGAAAACAGGGAAGAAGTGATCAGATTGAGCTGAAATTTCGAGGATAAGCTCCCAGGCCCCAGGAAAGCTTATCCTCTAAATTTCAGCCCGATCAGACAACGTTAAAGGGGGGTTGTGGTGGGAAAAATTAACATGGGCTAATATAGGAAAACAAGGTTTTTCGTAAATGTAAATACGGGAGATATTTTTTTCGGTCTGAAAATATCAAAAGGCTCTAACAGGTCGAATTCTGCTTCGAATGAGTCCTCATTCAACCGGATCCATTGCCAACTGTGGCCTGTAGGCGTGGCTAAGAAAAAAAAAATGAATTTTAAGTGGCTATATTTGGTTTTTTGAAAACAGGGAAGGAGTGATCGGATTGAGCTGAAATTTCGAGGATAAGTTCCCGGGCCCAAGGAAAGCTCAACCTCTAAATTTCAGCCCAATCGGACAACGTTAAAGGGGGGCTGTGGTGGGAGGGTCCAAACTTCCGGCCCAGTTTACCCCATGAAGATAAAATCGGAGGAGAATGAAATTTTGCAAGTTTCTTAGTTTGAGCTTGGGCTACAAAATGCGATTACCGCCGTCTCTCTGCGACCTCTAGGATCTGAAATCGCTTAACATTGTGGTGGGTCGCCTCTTTATAGAGGCACAAGTGTGTCTCCTTGATTTCCAGGGAAGTGAAATTTATATTTTGAAACAGTGCTGAATCAGGAATCAAATAAAGCTATGATTTCGTTACCACGTTTGCTTATTTTATATTTGGAATCTTGATTCAATGTCACCATGTTGTCTAAAGTATAGCAGCATCTTTGAACAATAGCATAGTAATTGTTATTTAAAGGACAGAAAGTAGATATAAATTAAAGAAATATAAAATTGGATTCCCAATTGAATTTTCATTTCATAAAATAATAGGCCTAATCCCTCCTATTGCTAGCCTGTGCTATGCATATTTATTATCTCATATATTAGGGGGTTGCGCTTTCCTCAATACCTCGCTCTTCTCGCTCAAGTCCTTTAGTTCTTTTGGTAAAATTCTAGTTTAGCTACTTTTTGCTATCTTGGAAAATGGTTAATTGAGCAAAATTGTGAAGCAGAAAACAGTTTTGTTTTACTCCATTTAAGCAGATGATTTGTTTTGCAAGGATAGATAGATATTTATTGCAAAACAAAAGCCTCTTTGGGCTTATTTGTTTTGCAAGGTTTCACATTTTCTTTTGTGCTTTTTACAACATTGAAAATAAACAAAAAAAATGCAGTAAAATTAAATTTGGAACTGATTAGCTTTCAGCAATTAATATCATTATATATTGAATATTCAGTTTGATTTTATTTGTACTTTTCAAGACAGTTCATGGCACATAACCTAGTCAAGGAGGCACAGTTGTGCCTCTATAAAGAGATGACCCACCACAATGTTAAGCGATTTCCGGTCCTAGCGGTCGCAGAGAGTCAACGCTGATTGCTTTTTGTAGCCCAAGCTCCAACTAAAAAACGTGAAAAATTTAACCCCCCTCCGACTATCTTCATGGTTAAGAGTGGGCCGGAAATTTCGACCCTTTGACCACAACCCCCCTTTAACGTTGTCCGATTGGGCTGAAATTTAGAGGTTAAGTTTTCCTAAGGCACGGGAGCTTATTCTCGAAATTTCAGCTCAATCCGATCACTCCTTCCCTGTTTTCCAAAAAACAAATATAGCCACTTAAAGTTCATTTCTCTTTTCTTTCTTTTTTATCAGCCACGCCTACAGGCCACAGTTGGCAACGGATCCGGATGAATGAGGACTCATTCGAAGCAGAATTCGACCTGTTAGGGCCTTTTGATATTTTCAGACCGAAAAAATTATCCCCCGAATTTACATTTACGAAAAACCTCGTTTTCCTATAAGAGCCCATGTTAATTTTTCCCACCACAGCCCCCCTTTAACGTTGTCTGATCAGGCTGGAATCTAGAGAATAAGCTTTCCTGGGGCCTGGGAGCTTATCCTTAAAATTTCAGCTCAATCCGATCACTTCTTCCCTGTTTTCCAAAAACCAAATATCAAGTTTTGTGGGGATTTTCTTGCGTCAAAAATACGTCGCACAGAATAAAAATAATGTAATGTCTCTGTGGTACAGTGGTCGCTTTTCTTGACTGTCAGGCGGAAGATCCGGGTTCGATTCCCCATCAGAGCATTTTTTTTATTTATTGAATTTGAAGTTTAAAAAAGAAACTCAGTTTCTATTTTAAATCCAATCTATTAAATCCTTCGGGTCAACAGGCGTATCCAGAAGAATATCACAGTCGGCCTTCAGGTTACAGGTAAGTCTCCACTGCTTTGATAACATGGGGCCTGGGGCGGCTGATAAAAATCTTACTGTGCATTTGATTTGAGTATTCAGGAATTAAAAGCCTTAACACAAGAATCTTCAAAAGCAGGGGGTTTGGGAGGCGGCAACCCCCATCTTTAACTCCTCAAAAAATCAGCTAACAGTTAGTCAAGCAATAATAAGTTATAAACTGTACAAAAACGTGCAGAAATTATTTGAAAAAAACTACGTTTTCTAAAGAGTTAAAGAGGCTGAGTCACAAGTTCGAACCTTAAAACGTACAGGGATTAGGAAGTGCAGTTGGGGGGCTGCCACCCCCAAACCCCCTCTTCCGTATATGAAAGGGGCTGTGCCCTCCTCAACGCCTCGCTCTTTACGCTAAAGTTTTTATTGTTTAAAAAAAAGAGTTGTGAGAAAGTCAAACTTTAGCTTAAAGAGCGAGGTGTTGAGGAGGTGTACATGTTCATATACGGAAGCGGGGGTTTGGCGGGCGGCAGCCCCCCAACTACACCTCCTAATCCCTGTACGTTTTAAGGTTCGAACTTGTGACTCAGCCTCTTTAACTCTTTAGAAAACGTAGTTTTTTTCAAATAATTTTCAGTAAAGCACCAATGACGCAGTAGGTTGTCGACTTTTACAGTAAGAGCAGGAGGCAATATCAAAACTCTTGTTTGTAGTAATTTTGTTCGTTCCAAGCTTCTATTTAGTTCGTTCCAAGCTTCTGATTCTATTTAAGTGGTTCTTGTGTTTCAGGAGTCGTTCTTAAAAAATCAGGACAAAAAGTTAAACTTTAGCGTAAAGAGCAAGGTATTCAGAAGGGGGCAATCTCCTTGTATACACAATATTTTCTGTTTGTTTTAAGGCTTAATGTTGCTCCTTAGTTCAGTTGAAAAAAAGACAACTTGTTTTTAATTTCCAATCGTTCTTCGAATTATACCGGGAAAATCAAGCTTCTGTCTCCCACAGAAAATGTCTCAAAGTAAAGCTGTTCTCCTGTAAATTAATCCCACCAACCCACCTGGAGAATGCCCCCCGGACATTTTTATGTCTGAAAATCATCCTGGGTAACTGTTGGAGGGCTAACTGCCTTCTTCTAACATTTTTGGTGACTTAAAAGGACATTATAACTTAATTTTCGTTAAAATGAGCCGTCTGCTGATCTTCTAGGACAGTGATTCTCAAACTGTGGTACGCGTACCCCTTGGGGGTATACAATAATTTTTAGGGGGTACACGGCTGGCCAACAAAAAAAAAAAAACCCTTTAAGTCTAGGACTGGCAATTTCATTTCTATTTTAGCTATAGTTGTACCGGTAACTGAGAAGGGGTACCTAAAATGTTTTGTGGGTAAAAACAGGTACAGGGTCTAAATAAGTTTGAGAACCACTGTTCTAGGACCATTGGTTCTATACGATTCTTCTTATAGGCTGTCACCATAATTGCATAACTTACAGCCCTTTCCCAGAGGACTATGGAGGGTAATATCACCAAAAGCATAGGTATTGGACCTTTGAACTACACTGAAAAAATGATCTTAAAATTTTGATCGGATGATTTAGGGGAGGGGGCTTAGCTGCCCTCCCCCCATTGTTTTTGGTCACCTAATAAGGACACTAGATATTTTACTTTTCGTTCAAACGAGCCCTCTGCCGATCTTCTAGGACCCTTGATTCGATAGCCTACCATCACCCCTGGAGAAAATTCAAAAAAACAACAAAAACAAGCAAATAAATACGTATCGGTGATCCACAACATACAAAATTCCTCATTTTTGTAAACAGAAGCTTGAAACCACTATAGCAGGGTTTGCTAATATCCTGAATTTTGTGGTGATTTTGTTAAGATTCCTTGACTTTAGGGGCGTTTCCCCTCTTTTTGGAAAATATGACAAATTTTCTCAGCCTTGTATCTTTTGATGGGTAAAACTAAACTTAATAAATCTTATAGATTTGGAATCAGCATAATAAGCCATTTCTTTGAATGTGTCTTTTGATTAACATTTTTGTTTTTAGAGATTCGGTTACTATTGAGCCGTACAGTTCGTCATCACGACACGTTTGACTAAACTAGGGACATACAAGTGTTTCCCAAGATTCTTAACATCTGAACAAAAGTAAAGATGAGTCAAAAATTTTGCGGGGGGGGGGATCCGAATTTTATTTGACGAAGCCAAACTTGTCTCTTGAAATAATGTGGATGGAACTAACAAAATACGTTGATCCACGAAAGTTTCAAACCTTTAAAAACTAACTAGCAAGTCTGTAAGCAATTAATGTGTCAGCTATTCTAATTTTATAACATTGGTTTTTTTTTAATTTTAACAGTGATCAAGAAAATAATAAAACTTAAGAATAACCCTAAAATACCGTAAAATGATGACTCACAAATCGAGTGAATATCGCTTTTATTCCTTAATGTGCCTTTCACTTATCAAACTCTGAACACGATCAAAAACGAGTCCAACGTTTGAACTTGAACTGTGTCGGGATTCTCAGAACCAGTTATACTGGCTATTAAGTAAATAACACTCTTGCTCTCTATAAGCAGTGTTGATAATTCATGAAAATTTAATAGCGAGAACGGGGGCTAAATATGTTTTTATAAAATAAGGGGCAGGAACGTTTTGTCTTTTTTTTACATCGTTTCGATGAATGTTCCGAATGAGACATTTTCAATGAAAATAATAATAAGAAAATGGGTACTGTTATTAGCTGGAACCCACGCAAGAAATGGAGTTTGGTTAATGCTAATGAAATAAAACAAAATAGGATGAAAATATAATAGTTTAAAAACATATTTCGGCTATATATTTGCATATTAGGGGGGGGGGTAAAGCATAGCAGAGATTAAATATGTAACCTAAGCTACCCTAACCTAGGCATCTTTTTTCCACCTAAGTCCCAAAAAATCAAAAGTATAAACATTGTAAACGCAATGACAAACCACGGTTTGCAATCCAATTCTAAATTAAAAGACACCCGTTTGACTAGTTTCTCAAGCATCTTCCCTATATAATATATCGCGTGGGTTCCAGCTAATACAACAATACCAAAAAAATGTTCAAATCTAGGAGGGACAGGGGGCAATACCCCTAAGATGTTAACTAACTTGTGAATATTGGAGTCAATTCACGACAATGTGGGGGGGGGGGGCAAAGATTTTATTCGATTTTCTAAATGAAGATACATATCAAAGATATTTTTGAAAATCTATAAGGGTGTTTTCTTTTATCAGAGGCAACGCTATAGCGTTGCATATAGTAAAGGCCATACGGCTTCAATGTTCTATTATTTTTTTTCCCCAGAGGCACTTCATATGGAACAAGTCATCACACCATCAGATTCAGCGTATCAAAGAACCATACTGTAAAGGTTTCAAGCTCATATGTGCAAAAATGTGGAATTTTGTAATTTTTGCCAGAAGAAAGATCACGGATGCTTGTTTACTTGTTTTGTTTTTTTTTGTTTGTTTTTTTCCTAGGGATGATCGTATCGACCCAGTGGGCCTAGACCGTCGAGAGAGGGTTCAAATTTTATCCCAATTCTTTAAAACAGCTACTGAAACACAAGGGTCGTTTAATTGGAAAAATAAGGAACTGTTTTTTGAAGTGCCAAAAAACTGTAGCGCGAAGAGCGAGGTATTGAGGAGGGGAGCAAACCTGTCATATACGTAATAATTTCTGTACGTTTTAAATTTTAATTTTACTCCTTGCTTTCAGTTGAAAAGCGTTTTTTTTTATTTAATGAAGGTTAGAGATAAACATTTTTCTAAAGGCAATAGATTTTCTGTATAGATTTTCACGTGGTATTTCTGTTTGATATGTTTTTTTTTTTTGAATATTGATATTTAATAAAAATGAATTTTCTCTCTAAAAAAAAAAAAAATGAAAAAAGGGTGTCGATTAAAGTAAAATTATATAAAAATGTTCTGTTGAGCAATACCGAGGCGTTGGACGGATATTTTTTAACAATATTAAACAATTTATTTTTTAACAATTTATTTTTTAACAATAATAATATCGACAGTTTTGAACTTGTTTATCAAACACCAAAATATTTATTGCCTTTAGACTCAATTGCTTATAAAAATTAACGTATTATCAAAGTAGTTTGTTCAAAGTAAAACATTAAAACTAAGATTTAAAAAATAGAATATTTTTAATTCAATATTTTTAATTTAATTTTGAACACAAAAAACCAATGTATTTGACACCTTTATGCTTCATAACTGTAAAAATTTAAATCTTTTTCAAAGAAACAACTAGACAAATATTATCACTCCTCGAAAAATAAACAAATGACAATAAAAGACTTTAAATGTATCCACTCAGGGGGATAATACAAAAATTCCCAGCAACCTGTTCCGGGGAAACATTTCTGATTATAGTGGATTTATATATCAGCTCATGGATACTCTGGCAATGCAAGCAAAAGTTGAAGGCATACTTCTACCGAAACTGACCCTTATTAAGTTGTTTTCCTTGTGTTTCCTTTTTTAATTATACAAACTTTCTTGGGTACTAATAACAGCACTAATTACTAATAAACAAATACACATTTAGGATAACCATAAAAAACTGATTCTTTGATCGAATTTTATCAATAGTTAGCCTCCTAAAAATTCATTAAAGCGTCAAAATCTATTATTAGACTGTCAACAATGGGGCAACACACATTTTTTCTATGGTTTTCGCCTATTCTGCTTTTTTTTCTTTTGGTTTCCTTATAATTACTTTATAGTCCCAGATTTCTAGTAGGGCCATACCCCCTACCTTCTCCCCCCACCCCCTGCCGGTGCCCATGCATGAAAACGAAAATTAGAGCGTGTTAAAATGAAAATGATGATCAAAGACATACGCGGTTAGAAGACATACGACACCTTGCAAGTGTACGAGTCAAAAATGAAAATGAAGAGCAAAGACACACACGGTTAGAAGAAAAGCGGTGGCGTGTCGAAAATATAAATGAAGAGCAAAGACACGCACAGTTAGAAGACATGCGACACCGAGCACATGAGCAAGTCGAGAATGAAGAGCAAATACACACGCGGTTAGACGAATAGCGGCGGCTTGTCAAAATGAAAATGAAGAGCAAAGACACGCGGTTAGAAGACATACGACATCGAGCAGTTGAGCGAGTCAAAAATGAAAATGAAGAGCAAAGACACACACGGTTAGATGATATACGACACCGAGCAATTGAGCGAGTCAAAAATGAAAATGAAGAGCAGAGACACACACAGTTATAAGACATGCGACACCTAGCATGTGAGCAAGTCAAAAACGAAAATAAATAGCAAATACACACGTAGATAATTTCTTAAACCACATTGGCCTGACATCACATAAAGAAAGAAAAACGAGCAAAAGTGGGGTTTTTATAGGCCAAATGAAAATACTGAAAAAACACAAAGCTAATTTTGAGAGAAGAAAAACGACTCTCTTCTTCAGCGCAAAACGAAATAATGTATCCAAGGAAAATGCCGAAGAAAAAAACAACAAAAACAAACGCGGAAAGTCAGTGTTGAAAGACCCAAAAACCAAAGAAAAACCAAAAACTTAAAAGATGAATAAAATTCAATAAAAGCCAAAAATTAAAAGAATTAATACCAAATACCTAACAACCATATCGCTGATATTGGCGAATAACTCGCTTTTATGGTTGTTAGGTATTTGGTTTTAATTCTTCTAATTCTTTTATATATATATATATATATATATATATATATATATATATATATATATATATATATATATATATATATATATATATATATATATATATATATATATATATATATATATATATATATATATATATATATATATATATATATATATATATATATATATATATATATATATATATATATATATATATATATATATATATATATATATATAATATATATATAATGTGTGTTAAATATGTTCTGATAGGTGTGAATACAAATTCTTAAAATGCTATACTTTTTATCGTGACATCCTAGGATGAAGTCATACATTTTTTTGAAACTACTAACAACTACTACAAACAACTCACCGCGGCACCAACCCGCTTGAGGCCAACACAGCTATGCACACTCTTCCTCCATCCCAGCCTATTCAAAGCCTCCTTCTTTACGCCCTCCCAGGAAGTTCCCATTTCCTTTGAACCTTTCTTTATGATATCTTCCCACCCCAACCGCGGACGACCTGCTTTCTGTTTAGCCCTAGACGGTTGGCCAAAAATGACAATCTTTGGCAGTCTGTCATTCTTCATCTGCAGAGCGTACCTTAGCCATCTCAACCTTAGCCTCATTATAGTCATAGAAAGCGGGATTGAACCACATTTTCCGTACAGCACACTGTTTAAAATACGGTCAGTCGGCCGGGTACATAGAACAATCCTTAGGCAATTTCTCTGGAAAACGTCTAACAAATCTTCATCTGCTTTTCGGAGTACCCATGCTTCAGAACCATATTTAATCACTGTCATCAGTGTAGCTTCCAATATACTAATTTTGGTTTGCCGACTTATTTTCTTATTCTTCCAAACTTCTTTTAACTTCGAAAAAAAAAACACCCTGAGCCTTGGCAATTCTACTTTTAGCATCTTCACTGCTCCCACCGTCTTTACTAATAATACTTCCAAGATAAGTGAAGCTTCCCATCTGATCAATCTTTTGGTTACCCAACGTAACCTTTTAATCTTCACTTATTCCTAGCCTTATCAACTTAATCTTTTTACGATTAATTCTCAAACCTATTCTAGCACCCTGAACTCGCAAAATCTCTAAAAGCTCATTCATTTTGCTCACATTTTCATCTTGGATGCTTAGATCATCTGCATAATCTAATTCCAGGAAAGTTTTTCCTCCCCATTCAATTTTGTGTTCTCCCAGTGCCTTTCCTGTGCTGAAGAACGGTTGGAGAAGTGCCACTTCCTCTTTGAAGTAGAAACTGAGGCTCTTCAGTAGTAATGTCATGTCAGTATTAATGTCTGATTCTTAAACCTGGGCGCTGGCAAAACAGCTAGAGAAAAGAATCCAAGGTTTTGAAAATAATTGTCTTCGACGAAAACTCGGAATCAACTGGACGGACAAAATTACAAACTCATTCATTTGAGAGAAGATTAAACAGCCACTCGTTATTGATAAGGTCATAAGCAGTCGGTGGTGATATTGGGGACAGATGGTAGTAGTAATCAACATTATACTTCTGACGAAGCTATAGCAATTTCTATGTTATTTGCGTACTGCCATAGGACTATGCTATTTGCGTACTGCCCTAGCAATTTCTATGTTATTTGCGTACTGCCATAGCAATTTCAGCATTATCCTATAGAAGCTCTTCACCTTTTCAAAGAGATTCAGAGCTCCCTCACATGACCTTCTGGATTTGCGTACTGCCCTAGGAATCTCTATGTTATTTGCGTACTGCCATAGGACCATGCTATTTGCTTGCCTGTATAGGACCATGTTATTTGCTTGCCTGTATAGGACCATGCTATTTGCTTGCCTGTATAGCAATTTCTATGTTATTCTGGAACTTGTATACACCTTTTCAAAGAGATTCAGAGCTCCCTCACATGGCCTTCTGGATTTGCGCAAAGCTATAGCAATTTCAATGTTATTATGGATATTGTATACACCTTTTCAAAGAGATTCAGAGCTCCCTAACATGACCTTCTGGATTTGCGCGAAGCTATAGCAATTTCTATGTTATTCTGGACCTTGTATACACCTTTTCAAAGAGATTCAGAGCTCCCTCACATGACCTTCTGGATTCTATGGAAGCTATAGCAATTTGACACCTTTCCAGTGCATGTACCTATGGATCTGGTTTGGTGGGTATATACGATAACTTGATTTGTGGTTGGGATTTGAATAAAAGAAATGGTTTTCACTACAATTCATATTAGTAAGAGAATTGAATTCAGATTCAAGTATTATCACGACCAGTATATGCCTTAGCAGATATTGACAAATGTTAATTGCCTTAACTCGAGAGTAGTTTGTTATTAAAAAAAAGAACTATTTAGTTTATGGTAACTATTTAGTTTAAGAAATTAGTTTACGAGTAGAAAAATGCTTCACTACAGATACGGCTTTTGTGTTTTTCTTAACATGTTTTTTTTTTCCTAACTTTCTGAGGGAGGAGGGGGTAACTATTTATTTTAAAAATTTGTTTACGAGTAGAAAAATGCTTCACTACAGATAAGGCTATTGTTTTTCTGAACTTTCTGAGGGAGGAGGGGGTGCATATTTAGTTTAAAAATTAGTTTACGAGTAGAAAAATGCTTCACTACCGATAAGGCTATTGTGTTTTTTTTTCTGAACTTTCTGAGGGAGATGGGTGGGGGTAACTATTTAGTTTAAGAAATTAGTTTACGAGTAGAAAAATGCTTCACTATAGATAAGGCTATTGTGTTTTTTTTTGTCACAGTTACATTCTCTTGATTTTTCAAAGTTAATTTCGAATTTCTTTCATTGAAATGCAAGAGTTGGAATATTCCAGTAGCGTTTTGTCGTGGTTTAGCTTGTCACAGTTACATTCTCTTGATCTTTCAAAATTCACTTTGGTTTTATTCCATTGAAATGCAAGAGTTGGAATATTTCAGTAGTGTTTTGTCGTGGTTTACCTTGTCATAGATACATTCTCTTGATTTTTCAAAGTTCATTTCGAATTTCTTTCATTGAAATGCAAGAGTTGGAATATTCCAGTAGCATTTTCTCGTGATTTACCTTGTCACAATTACATTCTCTTGATCTTTCAAAGTTCACTTTGGTTTTATTTCATTGAAATGCAAGAGTTGGAATATTTCAGTAGTGTTCTGTCGTGGTTTACCGTGTCACAGAATGGTTTACCATGTAACAGTTACATTATCTTGATTTTTCAAAGTTCATTTTGAATTTATTTTATTGAAATGCAAGAGTTGTAATATTTCAGTAGTGTTTTGTTGAGGTTTACCTTTTCACAGTTACATTCTCTTGATTTTTCAAAGTTAATTTTGAATTTCTTTCGTTGAAAAGCAAGAGTTGGAATATATAAATATTTTCTTTTCATGGTTTACTTTGACACTGTTAAACTCTCTTTATTCTTAGTAATTTATTTCGGATTTATTTCATTTAAATGCTTGAGTTTTATTATATAAGTAGGGTTTTGTTGTGGTTTACCTTGTCACAATTACATTTTCTTGATTTTTCAAAGTTCAATTCGAATTTCTTTCATTGAAATGAAAGAGTTGGAATATTTCAGTAGTGTTCTGTCGTGGTTTACCTTGTCACACTTACGTTCTCTTGATCTTTCAAAGTTGACTTTGGTTTTATTTCATTGAAATGCAAGAGTTGGAATATTTTAGTAGTGTTCTATCGTGGTTTACCATGTCACAGATACATTCTCTTGATTTTTCAAAGTTCATTTCGAATTTATTTCATTGAAATGCAAGTTGGAATATTTCAGTAGTGTTTTGTTGTGCTTTACTACATTCTCTTGATCTTTCAAAGTTCACTTTGGTTTTATTTCATTGAAATGCAAGAGTTGGAATATTTCAGTAGTGTTTTATCGTGGTTTACCTTGTCACGGTTACATTCTCTTAATTTTTTAAAGTTCATTTTGAATTTCTTTAATTGAAATGCAAGAGTTGGATTATTTCAGTAGTGTTTTGTTGTGCTTTACATTGTCACAGTTACATTCTCTTAATTTTCCAAAGTTCATTTACACACACACACAGAGATGACACACACAGAGAGAGACGAGACACACACACACACATAGAAACGACAAAAACACATAGAGACGACACACACACACAAAGAGACGACACACACACACACACACAAATACGAAACACACCACAAAGACAACAAGCACAGACACCACTTACACAGAGACAACACACACACACACACAAAAACGACATACACATAGGGACGACACACGCACAGAGACGACACACACATAGAGACGACAACACACATAGAGAAGACACATGCACAGAGACGACACACACACACAGAGACGACACACACACAGATATGACACACACACACAGAAGCGAAACACAAATAGAGTCTGCACAATCACAGATGAGAAGACAAACACAAAGAGACGATAAACACATAGCAACGACACACGCACCCAGACGATGCACCCATACACAAAGACATAAGACACACGCACAGACACGACACACACACACACAGACAACACACACACATAGACGACACACACACACATAGCGATGACACACGCACTGAGACGACACACACACAGAGACGAGACACACACACACACATAAGACAAACACAGAGATGACACACACACATAGATGAAACACACATAGAGACGACACACGCACAGAGAATATACACACACACACAGACAACACACACACCAGGAGGGACAAGACACACACACACAGACATAAGACACACACAGATATATTAGAAACATACAAAGACAAGAGACACACATACACAGAGAAGATAAACACATCTAGAAAACACACGTATAGAAACAACACAGAAACACACAGAGAGAGAGAGAGACCACACACACTCAGAGACTACACAAACACACACAGAGACGACACACACACACAGAGACGACACACTCAAAGTGAGGACTTACACATAAAGACGACACACGCACAGAGATGACAAACACACAGAGACGACACACACAAAGAGATCACACATACAAACACTTCCTTGGCACCTTTCCAAACGAGCGGGGATTCCCCACTGGTTCCTACACATTGCAAAAAAGTGACCAGTACGAAAACTCCACGTTTTCAACCAGACTGGTTTTGTAGACAACACCCATTTTTTTTTAAGGTTAATTTAGACGAGGTTACATGCGCACACACACAGACAGAGAGAATACAAACACACAGGGACAAAACACACAAAGAGATGCCACACACAGAAAGAAACTGAATTATAATATGAATATGGTAAGGAAGTGTTTATATGTCAGGTTGACCGAGTGGTTATGGCGCTAGACTCAAGCTCTGGTCCCCATACGGGGTCGTGGGTTCGAACCCCAAAACTGGCAATTTTTTTTCATGTGTACTTTTTTTCTTTCATAATGTCTTGTGATTTAACTAAAAAACTTAAGTAAAAAGATTTATGCAGAACCTAAAATGTTAGGGCCTTTAATAGATTAAATAAAAAAAACTAGAAAAGTGCAAAATGTTCAAATTCTCTTCTGAATTTTCTTAAAGAAGAGAAAAAAGTAAGCTCAATTCTGAACTTTACCAATGAAACTGAATTACAATATGAATATGATCAAGAATTGTTTACAAGTCAGGTTGGCCGAGTGGCTTAGGCGCTAGACTTAAGATTTGGTCCCCATATGGGGTCGTGGGTTCGAGTCCCACACCTGACAATTTTTTTTTCTTATTCTAAATCTTTGGAAACAGCCTCTATTTCTGACCGTTTAAGTTTTGATGTTAGTGTTGTCAGTCAAAAGCTATGACCTTGAGAAAAGAGCTTGAGAAAATTGCCTAATTATTGAAAAATGAGGAAACATCCTCCAAAAGTTGACAGGAATGCACCCCCTCCAGTGCTTTGTGGGATATGTTGAATAAAATATGCAAAGTCGACACAGCTTTATTTCATTTTTTTTAAGGTTAATTTAGACGAGGTTCCGAATTTTCTTAAAGAAGAGAAAAAAGTTAGCTGAATTCTGAAATTTACCAATGAAACTGAATTACAATATGAATATGATCAAGAATTGCTTAAAAGTCAGGTTGGCCGAGTGGTTAAGGCGCTAGACTCAGGATCTGGTCTCCATACGGGATCGTGAGCCCGAGTCCTATACTTGACAATTTTTTTTCTTATACTAATCTTACAGAAACAGCCAATGTTTCTGACTGTTTAAATTTTAATATTAGTGCTCCCAGTCAAAATCTATGTCCTTGAGAAAATAGCTTGAGAGAATTACCTGATTATCAAAAAATGGGGAAACATCCTCCAAAAGTCGATAGGAATGCCCCCCTCCAGCGCTTTCACGGATATGTTTAATAAAATATGCAAAGTTGATATAGCTTTATTTCATTTTTTAATGTTAATTTAGACGAGGTTACGTACGCGCGCACGTAACCTCGTCTAAATTAACCTTAAAAAAATGAAATAAAGTCTCTGTGTGTCGTCTCTGTGTGTGTGTTGTCTGTGTGTGTGTGTATCGTGTCTGTACGTGTGTCTTCTCTGTGTGTGTGTGCGTCGTCTCTGTGCGTGTGTCGTCGCTATGTGTGTGTCGTCTCCTCTGTGCGTGTGTCGTCTCTATGTGTGTTTCGTCTCTGTGTGTGTGTGTCATCTCTGTGTGTGTGTCGTCTCTGTGTGTGTGTGTCGTCTCTGTGCATGTGTCATCTCTCTGTGTGTTGTCGTCTGTGTGTGTGTGTCGTCTCTGTGCGTGTGTCGTCGCTATGTGTGTGTCGTTTTTTTGTGTGTGTGTTGTCTCTGTGTGCGTGGTGTCTCTGTGCTCGTTGTCTTTGTGGTGTGTTTCGTATAAGTGTGTGTGTGTGTCGTCTCTTTGTGTGTGTGTGTGTCGTCTATATTTGTGTTTGTCGTTTCTATGTGTGTGTGTGTGTCTCGTCTCTCTGTCTGTGTGTCATCTCTGTGTGTGTGTGTAAATGAACTTTGAAAAATTAAGAGAATGTAACTGTGACAATGTAAAGCACAACAAAACACTACTGGAATAATCCAACTCTTGCATTTCAATGAAAGAAATTCAAAATGAACTTTGAAAAATCAAGAGAATGTATCTGTGACAAGGTAAACCACGACAGAACACTACTGAAATATTCCAACTCTTACATTTCAATGAAATAAAACCAAAGTGAACTTTAAAAGATCAAGAGAATGTAGTAAATCACAACAAAACACTACTGAAATATTCCAACTCTTGCATTTCAATGAAAGAAATTCGAAATGAACTTTGAAAAATCAAGAGAATGTACCAGTGACACGGTAAACCACGATAGAACACTACTAAAATATTCCAACTCTTGCATTTCAATGAAATAAAACCAAAGTGAACTTTGAAAGATCAAGAGAATGTAACTGTGACAAGGTAAAACTCGACAGAACACTGCTGAAATATTCCAACTCTTGCATTTCAATGAAAGAAATTCGAAATGAACTTTGAAAAATCAAGAAAAATGTAACTCTGACAAGGTAAACCATAACAAAACACTACTGAAATATTCCAACTCTTGCATTTAAATGAAAGAAATTTAAAATGAATTTTGAAAAATTAAGAAAATGTAACTGTGACAAGGTAAACCACGACAAAATACTATTGAAATATTCCAACTCTTGCATTTCCAGGAAAGAAATTCAAAATGAACTTTGAAAAATTAAGAGAATGTAATTGTGACAAGGTAAACGACGACAAAACACTACTGAAATATTCCAGCTCTTGCATTTCAATGATAGAAATTCAAAATGAACTGTGAAAAATTAAGAGAATGTAACTGTGACAAGGTAAACCCCAACAAAACACTACTGAAATATTCCAACTCTTGCATTTCAATGAAAGAAATACAAAATTAACTTTGAAGAATCAAGAGAATGTAACTGTTACTTGGTAAACCATTCTGTGACAAGGTAAACCACGACAGAACACTACTGAAATATTCCAACTCTTGCATTTCAATGAAATAAAACCAAAATGAAGTGTAAAAGAATAAGAGAATGTAACTCTGGCAAGGTAAAGACTGACGAAACACTACTTAAATATTCTAGCTTTAATTTCAATAAAAGAATTTCTAAATGAGATTTGAAAAATCAAGAGAATATAACCACGACAATGTAAGCCATGATAAAACACTACTGAAATATTCCAACTCTTGCATTTCAATGAAATAAAACCAAAGTGAATTTTGAAAGATCAAGAGAATGTAACTGTGACAAGCTCAACCACGACAAAACACTACTGGAATATTCCAACTCTTGCATTTCAATGAAAGAAATTCGAAATAAACTTTGAAAAATCAAGAGAATGTAGCTGTGACAAAAAAACACAATAGCCTTATCTATAGTGAAGCATTTTTCTACTCGTAAACTAATTTCTTAAACTAAATATTTACCCCCACCCACCTCCCTCAGAAAGTTCAGAAAAAAAAACACAATAGCCTTATCTGTAGTGAAGCATTTCTATACTCTTAAACTAATTTTTAAAATAAATAGCTACCCCCTCCTCCCTCAGAAAGTTCAGAAAAAACACACAGTAGCCTTATCTGTAGTGAAGCATTTTTCTACTCGTAAACTATTTTTTAAACTAAATAGCTACCCCCTCCTCCCTCAGAAAGTTCAGAAAAAAAACACACATGTTCAGAAAAACACAATAGCCCTATCTGTAGTGAAGCATTTTTCTACTCGTAAACTAATTTCTTAAACTAAATAGTTACCATAAACTAAATAGTTCTTTTTTTAATAACAAACTACTCTCGAGTTAAGGCAATTAACATTTGTCAATATCTGCTAAGGCATATACTGGTCGTGATAATACTTGAATCTGAATTCAATTCTCTTACTAATATGAATTGTAGTGAAAACCATTTCTTTTATTCAAATCCCAACCACAAATCAAGTTATCGTATATACCCACCAAACCAGATCCATAGGTACATGCACTGGAAAGGTGTCAAATTGCTATAGCTTCCATAGAATCCAGAAGGTCATGTGAGGGAGCTCTGAATCTCTTTGAAAAGGTGTATACAAGGTCCAGAATAACATAGAAATTGCTATAGCTTCGCGCAAATCCAGAAGACCATGTGAGGGAACTCTGAATCTCTTTGAATAGGTGTATACAAGGTCCAGAATAACATTGAAATTGCTATAGCTTCGCGCAAATCCAGAAGGACATGTGAGGGAGCTCTGAATCTCTTTGAAAAGGTGTATACAAAGTCCAGAATAACATTGAAATTGCTATAGCTTCGCGCAAATCCAGAAGGCCATGTGAGGGAGCTCTGAATCTCTTTGAAAAGGTGTATACAAGGTCCAGAATAACATAGAAATTGCTATACAGGCAAGCAAATAGCATGGTCCTATACAGGCAAGCAAATAACATGGTCCTATACAGGCAAGCAAATAGCATGGTCCTATGGCAGTACGCAAATAACATAGAGATTCCTAGGGCAGTACGCAAATCCAGAAGGTCATATGAGGAAGCTCTGAATCTCTTTGAAAAGGTGAAGAGCTTCTATAGGATAATGCTGAAATTGCTATGGCAGTACGCAAATAACATAGAAATTGCTAGGGCAGTACGCAAATAGCATAGTCCTATGGCAGTACGCAAATAACATAGAAATTGCTATAGCTTCGTCAGAAGTATAATGTTGATTACTACTGATGGTTAGAATGGGCAGTAATGGTCTTCCTCATTATGTTTGGTGTTGGACTCCTCCAGGAGTTTAATGGCACGGACGACAGAAGGCTACGCTTGGACGATGCCTAGAAAAAGACGCAGTGCTCTCAAGAACAACCCTTGATAAACTTTGGCCGAAGACGCTGGAGAGGTCATCGTGGAGAGGCATCGTTGCTACCTTATGCGTAAATCGGCGTGGGAAGTCCTAAGTCTAATTAAGTAAGTATAATTCAACTGTTTTTGGATATTCTCTCAAATTCTCATCCTGGAGTCTACCAATATCAGAACTTCCCGGGTGGTAGTTACCCTTCCAAAATGTCAGCTTTAAATTAACTCTAGACATTACTAGATGGGTGATCTTTGCTTTTAACAAATGACGGCACTCCTATATACCCTAGCTAGTATCTTGTATTGATCCTGCCAGTCTTCGGTTTACAATGACATCATGGTTGCAGCAGTAGCTGTAACCTAGTAAAGAGCGAATCACAGCCCATAGTAATCAAAAGTTAAAAACGCGTTTTCAAAAAACTGCCTGGTGAGAAAAAATCGCCATCTGACACTGAATCAGGAATGGTAACTATTATTTCGGTTTATCTTAAAAGTAAAAGTTTATTATAAAAATAAATTTATGGTGATTTCGAAAAAGACCCGGAAACCCCTTGAAAATAGTGTGAGATTGAAATAAAAGTGCACCATTGGAATCAGCATGATCCAAAATCTTCAAAGGATACTTACAGCTCCCCATCTTGAACACAAAGGAAAATGACTTTTTTGCATGGGTAGCACTGATGTGTCTTTTTTTCTTTTTTTTTCACCAGGGCTAGCGAATAACCAGAACATCATAGATAAATATTAGACAGCTCATTCGAAGGGAAATTAAAGATGCTAGTGCCCTTTTTAAGTGACCAAAAAGATTTAAGAGCAAATAGCTCCCCTCCCCCCGATATATAAGGTCCAATATATACGGTTTGGATGATGATATGGCCCTCCATAGTCCCTGAGGAAGGGCTGTATGTGGTATCGGGCGTATTGTTATTGCGCGTATCGGTATTGGGCACATTGGTATCGCACGTATCGTATGGGGAATATCGGTAGCGGTATCTGTTGTTTTTTTTTCATTCATTTTGTAGGCTCAGTTTTTAAAGCATGTCCCGGCAAGATATCATGGTTGCGGCGGTAGCTGCAACCTAGTAAAGAGCGTACCAAAGTCCATAGTTACCAAAAGTTAAAAGACGTGATTTGAAAAAAACTGCCTAGTAAAAAAAAATTTCCATCTGACACTGACCCATCAATGTTAAATATTATTTCAGTTCGTCTTAAAAGCAAAAGTTAGTTGCGAAGAGTAATTTATGTTGATTTCAAAAAAGCCTCAAACCCCTCGAAAATGGCGTCAGTCAAAATGAAAAGTGTGCCATTGGAATCAGCATGGTCGAAAACTTTGTAGAGGGAAATTAAAGCCCTCCCTGAACAACAAGGGAAATCACACTTTTGCATCGGTAGCACTGATGTGTCTCCCGTTTTTTCTTTTTTTTCCTTTCTTTTTTTTCAACAAGCCTAGTGGGCTACCAAAACATCCTTAAGAGATGCTTAATGGCTCATTAAGCTATTTCTCTAATCTACGTACTTTTTATAAATTCCGCCATCTGCAAGTGCCATATGGCACTAAAATGACACTTTTTGTGCCATTTCTCAAGGGGTGGCACTAGCAGGCAACCAGAACATTATAGACAGATCCTTTATAGCTCATATAAAAGATATTGCTCATATCTACGTCTTTCATATAAATTCCACCATCAGCAAGTTCCAAATGGCACTAAAAACGGCACTTTTGGTGTCGTTTCTCAAGTAGAAAAGCTGGGGCTATTAGGCTAGCAGAACTTGCTGAGTGATGTTTAATTACTCATTTGAAAGCTATTGCTTTTATATACGTGTTTTTTTTTAACCATTTTTACCATTCGTAAGTGCGATATAGCACTGAAAACAACATTTTTGGTGCCACTTCTTAAGTGGAAAAGCTCTGAAGTACAAAACAGGTACTATTGTAATAGTTATGTTCCAAAATCCTTAACTAGAGGTTCACAAGTGCCCCTCCCGTACAATCCCCTCCCAGCCCCCTTAGTAAGTTTCATAAATCGTCTGCTCATCAGTAAGCTACTGAAACACTAGGAGGCTACCACACCATTGTAGATAGATGTTTGATGGCTCAATTAAAAGCCATTGCTTATATTTACTATGTTTTTAAAAACTCCACCGTCTATTAGGTTTCACAGATTTTAATGTTAACTAGTCTCTGAGGAGAATTTGCAATGTACTCTTTGTCATGGTTGAAGCATTAGCTGCAACCTAGTAAAGAGCTAACTACAGTGCATAGTAACTAAAAGTTAAAACATGTTAAAATCGTCGTTTTTTCTTCTTTTATCAAGGCCTTGCGGGTTACTAAAACATAACAGAGAGATGCTTAAGAGCTCATTCCGCCTTGTGCAAGTGCCAGATGGCACGCAAAAAGGCACTTTATATGCCGTTTCTCGAGGGGTGGGGCTAGCGGGCTACCAAAACATCTTAGATAGATTTTTGATAGCTCGTATAAAAAAATATAGCTCATATATACATTCTTCCTATAAATTCCACCATCTGTAAGTTTCAAATAACACTAAAAACGGCACGTTTGGTGCCATATCTCAACTGGAAAAGCTAGGGCTAGTGGGCTACCAGAACTTTTTAGAGTGATGTCTAATGGTTCATTTGAAAACTTTTGCTCGAATCTACTTACTTTTTATCAATTCTATCATTCGTAAGTAAAATATAGCACTGAAAACAATATTTTTGGTGCCACTTTCTTAAGTGGAAAATCTTGGAAGCATAAAACGGTATCATCGTAATAATTATGGTCCAAAACCCTTAACTGAAGGTTTGTAAGAGCTCCTCTTGCAATTTCTTCCTCCTTAATAACCTCCTCCTTAATAACCTCCTCCTTAATAACCTCCGCAGTTAAAGTCCTATAGTCCCGCAGTTATCGTATTAAATTACATTATTAGAGGCGTGGTTCTGTCAGTACAGCGCTGGACTTCAAATTAGATTATCATGCGTTCGATTCCAGCTTGGATTTTTTTTATCATGTTTTTTCTCTTGTTATGATTACTTTTCATATAATCGACTGTTTTTACAAACGTGATGCACTCATTTTTTAAGGCATATCCCGGGAAGGCTGATTTTAAACCTATTACTCATATCTACGTGTTTTTTTTTTATCAATTTTACCATCCAAAAGTGCCATATAGCACTAAAAACGGCATTTTTGGTACCGCTTCTGAAGTGGAAGAGTTTGGAAGCATAAAACGGTACCATTGTAATAATTATGGTCCAAAGCCTTTAACTGGAGGTTTCTAAGAACCCCTCACATATACTCCCCCTTCAGACTCTCTTAGTAAGTTTCATAAATCGCCTACTCATCTTAAAAGTAAAAGATTATTGCGAAAACAAATTAACTAAAACAAAAAACTTTTCAACTAAAAATCGACCAAAAATTGAGCTTGATTGATCAACAGTTTTGAATTGGACCATCAAACTTCGCTCTGCGATGAAGCCTGTATGCTACTTCTAACGGCGGTGATTGAGGGGAAGGGACGTCCTTGCCCCTTAGTTTTTGCTCTTAGTTTTTGCCTAGGTTTTGAAAAAAAAACCGTTTTTGGTCATTTCCTTGGAAAAGGCACTTGTTTCATTTAAAAAAGTTGGGGAAACAACCGAAAGTGCATTTTGTGTGAATGTGCTATCGAGTCAAATTTATAAAAACGATTATGTATAAATATAAGCTCTTACGTGAGCCCTTAAACAGCTCTCTTTTGTTACAGTAGCCTTCTAGTTTCTGCTAGTCAATAGGTGATTTACAAAGCCCTGTCTTCATTATGGCTTTTCCAGGCGAAGTCGGCCGAGTAAAAACAGCTTTTTGCTTATCGAAAAACAAACGCTCCTGAAAAACATATATTGTTTCGTGAAGTATGGACAATAAACTTTATGTTATAGCCAGAGAATTTTTCTTAGCTGTCGAAGGTTGTTTGATGTATTTTCTAGAGGTGTCTTATCTCCCCTAGAACGGTGACTAGAAATTATATTAAAAATAAGTATTCAACTGAAACTAAGAAGTGACATTAGAAATTAAAACGAACATACGTTATTCCGTATAAATAAAAAGATTATGGCAGTGTAGTTTCTACATTAAATTTTAATAAAAAACGAACAAAGATTAATTTAAAAAACGAAGTTTTTCTGAGAGAACTAAAGAGCGAAGTTGAAACTTAAAACGGACAAAAGTTATTACTTCACAATCTATTTAATACATATCAATAAAACTAGTACAAATAAACCAACTAGTTATGTTTCTCTATGCTTTTAAGATTATAAAAACTAGCGCTTTACTGAAAACACAAAATAATATAGGAGTTTCGGTACAGTAAAAGCAAACCAATTAAGGACACTTTTTACAGAATAAAAATTTTATCAATCCCTTACAGGATCAATCCCTTTTAAGATAAAGCAACAATCTATTTTAGGATTTTGCTTTATTTTTTTTACTTCTTTGGTATCACTTCTTTGGTATCACGTTTTGGTTCTGAAAAGAACATGTCATGATCAGTTTGTACACAAGTTCGAAGTAAAGCCATCTTGATAGTATTAGGACTATAGACTTGCTTGAGAATCAAGCAGTTAGTGGTAACAAACTGTAAGTAAGGAGCGACCCGACTCAATAGTATCCGAAACTCTAAAAAACGAAATTTTGACACCAGTAGATGCATCAAAAGAATCGGATTTTTATGCTCATTTCAAATATATAAGTTTCATCAAGTTTAGTTTTACTCATCAAAAGTTGCGAGCCTAAAAATTACCTCATTTTCAAAAAAAGGGGAAAACACCCCCTAAAAGTGATAGAATCTTAATGAGTCTACGCTGAAGCTTAAATTTTCTTCCAATTCTTTAAGAACGACTTCTGAAATACTATGTTCGTTTAATTGGAACAATGATAAGCTTCTTTCAAAAGCACTAAAAAACATTATTGTAAAGAGCGAGGTATTGAGGAGGAGGCAACCCCGTTCATATACGGAAGAATTTCTGCTCGTTCTAAGTTTTAATGTCGCTCCTTACTTTCTGTTAAAAACTCTTGTTTTTTTAAATTTAATTTGTATAATAGCTTGAAATTCACTGTTGTATAGAGAGAAATAATCAAATTTCCAGAGTTCATATTATGTCTTATTTGCTCTTCATTTCAAGTAATACTAAAGCATATATCTTACAATTTAAGATTGTATATTACCCACTAATTGGTATTATAGCTGGCGAGATCAAAATACTGCTTGATAAATCAATCTGGGAGAGATCAGTAAAATTCGAGCTATGGCTGAAGTGGTTCATTTGCCGAATATGACCATATAATTTTGTATTGTGTAAATTGTGTTGTTGCATTACTTGTATGCTTGTTTTTTCTTTTGTATTTTATAGCCAAATTTCAGTTCCTTTCACATTTTTTCTCTTTCTTTTTCCTTCTTCTTTCTGCCTATCAGCATGTTTTTTTTTGTTTTGTTTTTTTAGTCGTAAAAGTAGTGACCCCCTTCAATGAGTGCGAATATATATGATGACCCTTTGAATGAATAGCCAAGCTCGTGACCAAAGTATAAACACATACTGAACAAGTACTGACAAAACCTATCCTCTCCACACAAAAAAGTGACCCTTTGTCCGCTCTCCGGAGACGATTCCATACCTATGCGAACCTGGCGAGTAAATCACAAGTTCCGTAGGTGATTATACTTACTCCGTAAAAGCTGTATTAAATTTAATTTATTGGCTTGGAGCGATTAAGTAGTACAACATTTACCTTCTAGAGGCGCTGAGGTACGCGGGGTCACTTTTGGAGTTTTGTCAGTACTTGTTCAGTATGTGTTTATACTTTGCTCGTGACACACTTGCGGGGGATGATGAATGCATCGATAATTTTTTGTTGAATTGTCGCCCAAGTAATTATCTGAATCCGAATAATCTTTGAGTATTCAAAGCCTGCAAATGTAGAAAGAGCGATCGTTTTCTGGAATTGCCAAGGTCTAAGAACGGCGTGTTCTTCTTTATGTAAGATTTTAAGTTCGCTAGATAAGAAATCTGTGTATTGTGGGCCTTCGTGAGGCATTTGTTTCTAGCAAGTCACTGCCCTGGGATTTATCTTTTCCAGGATATGTTTGCGAACGGACAACCATGGAGCGGGGCGGCCTACGCCTTTTGATTAATGAAGGTACCCAATATTGGGCTAGGGATCACCTTGGCCTGTGGTTTGAAGGTAGGACCGAAACACTTTTCATTGAAATGAAAAATGAAGGAGAAAGAAATTGGATTTTGGGGATTGATTTACAAAAATCCGTCATGTGATATTAGTTTTTTTCTTCATGAATTTGAATTATAGTTAGATAGGATTAATAATGAAAACAAAAACAAATGTATGATGGGAGATTTTAATATAGATTTACTAAAAAGAACGAATAACTCAGATTTTGTTAATATGATGGTGTCATGTGATAGCTTTCCTCTTGTAACTATTCCAACTCGGATTTCGCATCTTTCGGCATCTTTAATTTATGATTTTTTCGTTCATGGTGGATTGCTTGAAAGATCCCAAGCAGATGTGGTTGTGTCCGACGACTCGGATCACCTTCTTTTAATAAGTAAAATAAAGCTGAATCAGCCAAAGGAAAATAAACGAAATGAAAGGGCTTCGTTTTACCGTGTATCTACACATCAACACACTCGGGCCGTGTATCATCGTATATACACAATCGGTGTCAGATAGTTCAGAATGGATCATTTTAATCTTCAAAAAAGAAAATGAGTACGGGGTCCCACAAGGGTAAATCCTGGGACCCCAACTTTTCATCATTTTCATTAACCAAGTGAAAAATTACCTGTCAGAGGTTAGTGTCATCCTGTTTGCAGATGACATTTTGCTCTTTCTGGCAGCACCCTCACTTGAAGTTTTGTGTAATAAAATTCATAATGCAGTTTCTGAATTTCTAACTTTTTCTCAACAAAATATGTTAACCCTAAACTTTTCTAAAACTTTTTTCATGAAATTTTCTAGACTTTCGTCAAGTGCTGGAAATGATTATATCACGGTTCACGGAAATGTGATAAAGATAGTAGCAACAACGAAGTATTTGGGGTTTTTAATTGATGAAAACCTGTCGTGGAAAAACTATTCAAGTGCAATAGCTGCAAAATTAAGCAGAGGCTTGGGGTGATGCGAAGAAAAAAATCTAGTCCCAAAAAAGATCCTAAAAATGATTTATTTTTCCTTTTTTCCATATATTAGCTACGGATGCTCTATATGGGCAAGTAATTTTGTAACATGTTTCAAAAGAGTACAAAAACTTCAGAATCGAGCTGTAAAATATTATCGGAATTTGATAATTCTGATGAGGTTCCTGCTCATGAGCATTCTAAAAAGAATAAGTTGATGGATGTATCCCAAATTCGAGATTACCAAGTCGCGATTTTCTCGTATAAATATTTGAGTCACCTGCTCACCCCTGCTTTTGAAAATCTTTTTACTTTTAATAGAGACCGGCATGATCATAATACAAGAAAAGCTGATAACTTAGCTCATGAATTTAGGAGCACCACTCGGGCATCTTTTGTGATTCGCCATTATGGTCCCCATATTAGGAATATATTGCCCGAGTGTGTGAAAAATGCGCCTAGTCTTCAGGCTTTCAAATCACGGGCAAAGAAGTTTCTTTTATCTCGTCAGTAAATTTGATGTCAATCCCTCTCCAGGTTGTCATTCTATTTAAGGTATTTCCCCGATTTTCTTTGCTGTTTTTCTTTTTTTTCTATCTTCTTCTTGTCTTTTCCTCTTTCTCTTTTTTCCTTTATTCCTTCATCAGTTGAGTTTTTTGTGTGTTGAGTAGCTTGGTATGAATGTGGTTTTAATTAGCTGAGAGTGAAAACCTCGCTTGCCCTTTCAAGCTTATTGCCTTTCTTGGCAGGTGAAAGGCGAATAGTGTTTTCTTTTTTAATAGATGTATATTTCAATATCTCCCAATATTTCTGTATGCTGTTCAATCACTTCACGGTTATTAAAAAATATTTAGTTTTACGCCTGTATTTTTAAGATAATTTTAATTGTATACTGAAAGTTACTGTTGTCACAATTGGTGTAAGACTATAAAAAGCTTTATAGGTTCGTCTAGTTTTGTCATGCTATATACTCACTTGACTCTTAAATCAATAGTCCTGTTTTTTATACTTGACTTTTGTGTTTTCAGTAAAGCACTAGTTCTGTACAATCCTAAAAGCATAGGCAAACATAATTAGTTGGTTTATTTGTACTAGTTTTATTAATATGTATTAAATAGGTTGTGAAGAAATAATTTTTGTGCGTTTTAAGTTTCAACTTTGCTTCCCTCGGGAAAACTGTTTTTTTAAATTAATAATCAATAAGGTTTTCGGTCTTGCCGTCACGTGAATACCGTGTTAACTTATGGGCCATTTTATGACCAAATACTGTATTGTTTATAACTAGATTGTTATAACTACAAAATTAGAGCAGTTGGTAGCCATTACTATTTTCTTTTCTTATACCAAATATACCTAGGCTAGGATACCATCTATCCCTATTTCTACCGACCTGGGGGTTAAAATCTCCCAATAAAAAACACCATATTTCTACCCGGGACCCTGTCTATTTGCTCCTGTAACTGTAAGTAAAATTCATCTGAGTCCCTAGTATCTCTGTCGGTCGGTTCTATGGGGGCATATACTACATTAACCGAAACCCTGTACTTTTAGTCATAAAATGAGCGATTGGTATTTTATTATCAATTCATTTCCAGCCTAAACAAGATTTTGCTGCCTCCTTATTCCTAATTAATCCTACTGCTTGTCTATCTACCCCATCCTTCATGCTTGGGTAAATAAATTCTATACTACCTAGTTTCCTGCTTCCTACACACCTGGCATGAGTCAAACTCCTAATTGTCCAGTTCAAATCGTTGGTATTCGTCAGCCAATACGAGTTTTTTTCAACATCGTAAGATAACAAGTTTCACTTTTCATATTCTTTAAATCATTGAAATTATTTTGGCCTTAGCAATAGGAATGGCCCGGATACCAGCTTAGAACCGGACAGCAAGTCCGGAACAGTATGAAAGGAGGCTTTGTGCAATCATGGGCCCATCTTGGTCACATGGTTTTAAGCACTTGACGATGCTCTTCTGCCAACAAGTCAAAATTCTTCTTAGTCTCAAGCCTATTACCTGACTCATTATATATTCATCCCTACAAATATTATGCTACTATGGGGAGGCAACCCATAGTGGCTAGGCAATACCATTCCGGAGTATTATTTAGGCCCTGGATTCGTTCCTGGACTTATATCAGCAAACTTAAACCAGTTTAACTAATTAATGTTTAGTAGCTTTACACGTACACCTGCAGTCAACAGTATTCTGAAAAGGGCTACTATTATTCTGTCTGGAATCTGAAACCAACTGACAACTTTTAATACAGGGAAGAAAATGTATTTTAATTCAATTTTCTCCTAAATATATCTGTTTATTCTTAGCTCTTAAGAGAAACGGCTACCTTAATTTTCAGAAGTAGTAGATAAATGAAAAACCAAAACTTTATTCTAAATAAATCCTGAAACAAAATTGCAAACCAAAAGAACTTGAAGAGAAAAGAAGTGCATTTTACTAAAATTTAGTTTCATAGGATGGTTGGTTCCGATCATTGAGACGTTTGGTAATTTCTAAAATCTTCACAACGTGCAAGCACAAAGGTCAAAAATCGCAGGACCTTGTGGTTCTCTATTCTAGCTAGTCGGCCAACCAAGGCCCAATATTGCTGACCTTTCTGTTAAAAGCCTATCTGTCAACAATAGGCGGTCTACACATAAAAGAACCACTGCCTCTGGAGCTTTGGGGGTGACGTAAGGGACAGATACACAAATAATCCTTGGGAAGGGGGCACCGATATAAATTCTACTGCCCCATCGGTTGAAAGAGCCCCCTCGAATTTTTTTCAGACTACGCCTTCCATACGAAGGGACTGGGAGAAACGTTGACTAATTTTCGTTCTGCTTGCTAAGTGATTCACTTAAAACAGCTTAAGTAAGGTGCATAAGCGAGTATTTTATTCGGTAAGAGAAGGGAACAATCTTCAATTGCCTCGTATACAGATTTATTTACAAAAAAAAAAAAAAAATAAAGGTACAAAGAAAAAAAATACCGGAAGATTCATTGAATGTATATTGAATGCAGATTAAGCTGCACCTCCAGATGGAGTTGATCTTGTTGATCTTGCTGGAGTTGAACTAGCTGTACTGCCTGTAGTACCGGTAGTGCCCCCTTCAATCCTTCCAACGGCTGGCGCTGGTGTGATGGGTACGATACGTTCTGTTGGTGAGCTCAAAGCAGTTTTTGGAGCATGGATAGTTAAGACACCATCTGATGACAAAGTAGATGACACAGATTCCGGTTTGACATGTTCTGGGAGTCTGTATCGTCGTCGAAATCTGCAAATAATGTATAATCAATGTAAATGATGCATACAGATAGGGCTTGAACTATGTATTTCAGTTTCAGAGGACACAGATCTTTCCACGAGGGGTCGGAAGCTTCACAATAACGGCCCAGATTAGTCAGCGGGTCCCACATATCAATATGGACAGGAGATTTACCCCTAACCTCCCTTTATTTGGAAGAGTATTTCTCGAGAAGATCACGCTATGGATGTTGAGGTGACAGATCATTGCTTATTGCAGAGATATTCTATAATATAAAAGGTTACATTCAGATGCTTACTTTATAAAAGTGGAAGGAGCAGGGAATCCCATAACATGTCAGATGAGTTGAAATTAATCTCTTATTTACCTTCATTTGCATTAGGCCTAATAAGTGTTGAAGGGTGATAAGATCCCCCTTTTATTATAATTTGTTTTAGCAATAAACCATTACAATCGTGTGGTTACCGGCCCAAAAATAAAGAACTGCAAGAGTGGGCATAATTTGAACAGTCAGAATATCCTAGGAGTAAGTAGACGCCGTCATAAAGGGTTGGCTGAAGGAGCGTGCTTTTATCCCAAATTTTTTACGTTTCTGTGAAACAAAAAGTAGGATTGGGTAGCGGGGGTAGAAAGTAATCCAATTCTCCTCGATGCCCTAGAATGATTTTGGATTATTTGTAAGATTAGTGTTTAGTGATGAAAAACCCCCTCATTGCAGAAAATATTTCCCTATGTAACGCAAAGGATTACTTTAACCTGCCCACCGGTACATATGTATAGGTAGGGGGCATCGTGAGCATATATAGGTACATATGTAGGTGGCATCATTTTCCTATATATACATTGTTAATATTGTTTCATAGGAGGCTTTGACCCCTTTCCCCTGGCGGCCTCAAGGGAGAACACTCCTATGGAATTGGTTCGAAGAATTTTCCTTGGAACTGTGAAAATGACCTACCCTATAATTGAATGGATTCATCAGACGCTATGGGCATCCAGGCGAATAACGCATTAATCATATGTACTGCACTGTAAACATTTACAGACCTCCCCACAATGTGTACCACATCTTACAATTGCTGTCTTTTTCTCAGTATATAATTTTACTTTTGGTACGTGTATTATCCCGAAGTATTGAGGCGAGAAAAAAAGGTTTTTCTATCTTCAATTGGTTATGATTAGTTTAGTCAAAAAGTGAGAAAAACTACGATGCTAGTATATTTTAATTAAAGATATAATATAGATTAGGTATTTAAAATGATGCGTTCTGGGTGGCCTACCTTCCATAATTATTTGTAGTTTCCATAATTGTTACTAGTCTTTTTCTTCATTTTTTTTGTCATTTTCATCATATTTTGGTGTATTTCATGATAAACCTAACATTACTTCTTTGAGTGTGTTCGGGAAACTAATGAAGACCGTTTCAAGTAGTAATTCTACCCACCTGACGTAGTTTACGTCTTGTGAAGCGATTCAGATAAGTAATTGGGCTTCTCGGATAAGTAATCTTGGAATACTCGAATAAACTATCTTTAGCAAAGTAATAAAGAAAAAAAGAAATAAAGTGAACGAGAATGAGACTCACTCTCTTTGGACGTGTCCATATTCATCGGACCGCTCGTCATGTTTGCCATGGACAAGAATATCATCGTCAGTGGTCTTGACTGTAATTTCATTTGGTAGAAAGTGACCAACATCTAGCTGAACTTGAAATTCATCAGCAGTGTCCCTCAAGGACCCAGGAGTAGCTATCTCTTTTAAAGCCCTACTGGTGTCCGGAGCTCTTCTCATCATTCTTCTCCGGAAGGGCCTGCAAATGAGACCACCTCTAATATTCTGTTTTGGCGTTTAAAATAACAAGCCTTTTTATATTTTGGCAGAACTAAAGGAAAGGGTATTTATGTATTATACCACCAACACTCAAGTTTAAGCTGTGTAAAACTCCCAACTCGGACATCTGTTCCAAGTTTTATTTTATCGAAAACTTGCTTCTTGTCGCGGCAAAAGTTTAACCTACACTTCAGATGGTACAAATTAATCTCTTGTGGTGGTATAATTTTATTTAAAAAACCTGTACAGTTTATTTTAAAGCGTTGGCAACACTGTTTTGTTAACGCTCAGTGGAAAACAAGTAGTAAGTGACAATAGATTGAAATTATATCATTTGGGCTATATATTTGCATATCACTTCTTGAGTGTTGGCAGTATAATAAATAAGTACCAAGGAAAGATATGCAATAACTGTAGCAATACCCATTTCAATTTCAAAATCTTGGCAGTTTTTCTATCTGAAACATCCCAATTAAGCAATTCTTTCTAAAAAAAAAAGAAAAAAAAAAAAGAAAAAAAAAAGCTATCCCTTTTCAGAATAAGGGGATCACACAGTATAGGGCATATTCACGGGATGGAATTCTACCTTCACACCGCAGCCTATGTTTTTAGATTTATTTTAGTTTTTTCTTTATTAATTTCAAAATACCCGACCCAAAAATGATGTCTCCCCTAAAACCAATTACTTGACCTTTCAACTATGTTGAAAAAAAAACCGGCTATCTCAAAATTTTGATTGGATGTGTTTGGAGAAAGTGGGTGTGGGAGAGAGGGCTGGATGCCCTCCATTCATTTTTACTCTTAAGGACTGAGAAGATTTTACGGTTCTATGGGT
The DNA here is from genome assembly GCF_049724085.1 of Artemia sp. Qi Xiang Cuo. Lineage (NCBI taxonomy): Eukaryota > Metazoa > Arthropoda > Branchiopoda > Anostraca > Artemiidae > Artemia > Artemia sp. Qi Xiang Cuo. The sequence goes on along the minus strand of NC_142812.1, from coordinate 9,724,466 downwards.
CTACAGGATCACTGGGAAGCATGCTCTTATGGGATTAGTTCAAAATTCCAAATAGAAAACCTTCACAAAATACTATTGAGAAGATAATGTTAGTGATTAGTAAAAGGAAAAAATGGAACCACTCTAGAAAAATTTAAAAGCTACTGGTTTCATTTTAATTGTAATTTCAAATATACAAGTTTCATCAAGTTTAATCTTACCCATCAAGTTACGCGCCTGAGAAAATTTGGCTTATTTTAGAAAAAAGGGGGAAAGACCCCCTAAAAGTTATAAAAAAGTTATGAAAATCACACCATCATATTCAGCGTATCAGAGAACCTATCTACAAAAATGTGGAATTTTCAATTTTTTGCCCGAAGAAAGATCACGGATGCGTGTTAGTTTTTGTTTTCTTTTTCCCAGGGGTAATCGTATTGACCCAGCGGTCCTAGAATATCGTGCGAGAGCTCATTCGAGCGGAAATTAAAAGTTCTAGTGCCCTTTTTAAGTGACCAAAAAATTGTGGAGGGCAACTTGGCCCCCTCCCACGCTCATTTTTTTCCGAAGTCACCCGATCGAAATTTTGAGATAGCCATTTTGTTCAGCATAGTCGAAAATCTAATAAATATGTCTTTGAGGATGACTTAATCCCCCACTGTTCCCGGGGGAAGGGCTGCAAGTTATAAACTTTGCCCATTGTTTACATAGTGTTGGTTATTGGCAAGTATACAGGCATTTTCACGAGGATGTTTTTCTAGTGGGGGGTCGGGGTTAGAGTAGGGGTTACGTGGGAGGATCTTTCCATGGAGGATATTTCCTTGGGGGAAGGGACATTTCTATGAAGGGGGCGCCATATTTCCCAGCATTATTTAAAAAACGATCAGAAATTAAATAAAAAAGTTTTTTTCAACTGAAAGTAAGAAGCAACATTAAAACTTAAAACGAACAAATTATTACGTATGAGTTCGCCCTCTATAGTCAATACCTCGCTCTTTACGCTAGTTTTTTTTAGTACTTTCAAAAGAGCCATCTATTCTAATTAACCGGCCTTTGTGATTCAGGGGTTTGTGATTCGGACAAAATTCGAACTTTAGCGTAAAGAGCGAGGTATTGACTAGGGAGCGAACTCTCTAATATACGTAATATAAACATACGAATATAGAAATTCGTTAAGTAAATTAATTCGTAAGTTACGTCAGAACAAAATTTCGAGAAAGCCAATAAGCCAAAAAAAAAGGAAAATTAATATGCGAATTTCGTTTTAATTATTCATGTACGGTGAGTCAAAATCAAAGCTGCATTAATTCAAAAACGTTCAGAAATTAACAAAAAAAAAAACAGTTTTTTTTAACTGAAAGTAAGGAGTGACATTAAAACTTAAAGTTTTAATGTCAAGTTTTTGGTATTCGGTAAAATTTTTGCCGAAGGGAAAATTTTCGGCAGAAATTGGGCAAGAAGCTGAAATTTAGCAAAATTCTTGATTTCTGCAGAAAATTCAGCATAAATCAGGTAGCAATTCGGTAAAATTTACGAAGATTGCCCCCCCCCCCAATAAGATAAGCCTTAGGATGCCCCTGCCCACATAAACGCATCAAGGGGAGTTTCACTTGAAAAAATTTATTAGAACATGAGACCAGCTCAATTTCAATCTAAGACAAAACAATAAGAACGAAATGTTTACAACAGCGCTATTTACCGCTAATTTCACTGTCCCATGGAAAAAATTCAACAGCTGAAATATTTGATTTCAGATGAAGCGATGGTCAAAACCTGAAATTTTATAGATTTTGTCTTTTTGTCAAAGAACAGTCAGCTTTTTATTTTCATCTGATGGTAAATTCGGATGGTAAATTTGCCCACTTTTTGCCACTGTGTATGTCACAGAATACCAAGTGCACCGCAATTCCACAACGCTTGGGGCAGCGTCCGGCGGGATCGTCACAGATTGTGACGTGCTTGTCAGTTTCTGCCACATGGCACAATTTGCAGAGCCTGGTGAACGTGACTTGAGTGGAGACCACCCCCTCAAGCAATTCAATCCGTTATCTTTAAAGATCGAGGGTCTGTTGACTCCCTCAAACCTTGTAATCCATTTCAAACGCGCCACGTGCTAGAAATGCGCCATACATGGTAGAAGTTGCCTATGTGTGCCAGATGGTAAAGTGGGTGATCTCTGGCTAAAGACTAAATAACAAATAGCCCCCGCAATTAAGACAACCATTTCCCTGCCAATTCACAGACCTTATTGAATTAGAACTTGGGAAAATTGGAACTAAATGGTACTTGCCTCGTCAATGTCGAGGTCCATGCCACCTCCGACGCCACCAAATCCAAATGGATCAGACCATGGGTCGCTCATACCACCAAATCCTCCGTACCATGGGTTAAGTGCCATTTTGATCTAAAAGAAATCAGTGCATTAGACAGACCTGTTCTCAACAATAATTGAAAAATCCGTAAAATTAAAACGAAAGGAAATTATTCCGTAAGAGGGGGACTCCCCTTCCTGAATCTGCTCTTTATGCTGGTGTTTGAAGTTCACTAAGAATACTTCCCGTTCAAACTCAGCTGCCTTCGGTTTCATGTGTCGTTCTTTAAAAAAATCGAACTTTAGCGTAGTGAGGCATGAGGAAGGGGCAGTCCCTCATACTGAATAATTTCTTGTCGTTTTTTAATTTTGTATGTTGCTTTTTACTTTCAGTCGAAAAAAAAATTTCATTTAATTTCTGACCGTCTTTCAGATGCCAGGAAATGTCCCCTCCTCTATGTAAGATTTTTTACTGCTTTATTATGAGTAGCACGGATATCTGGCAGTTTGGCCCTGCCTAGACAAGAGATCTGAATAAATGACAAAACTAAAATTATTAACAAGTCTAAATTCTGCAAAGGCAATCTCAAGCCTATTACCGACTCAATATATATTCACACCAAAAAATAAATAAAATTAGCTGCTTGAATAGAACCAGCCAAACATTGCAACATTTAAATTATGTTAGCAATAGTAAAATATGTTACATATTTTTATATGCTCCTTATTTCGATCAGAAAAAAAACAGCACATTTTAATATCTATTTTGTCTCCTTTTTTGTTACGCTTATTTAGATTTCTCATAAAATTTCTTTTCCATTATTCAGAATTTGACTTATTCTACTGATAAGATCCTCCAGAAAATTAAATGCTATATCCTCCCCCCTAAAAGTTCTTTTGTCTAAACTCAACTTTTTGAATGTCATTCCCATAGATGAATCGTAGCCGTATTTCATCAGTGCTGTTCAACAGCATGTTTAATCAGCGTGATGCTCGGATACAGGCACGTCGTCAAACTAATTTTCAGGGAAGAAATATGTTAAAACAGGATAACATAGGTAGTGGCATCAATTCACAAAAACGTATGACGATGAATGTTTTCCCCAGTATCTAGGGGGTATATTTGTTGTTTGTTCAATGCATATACCAAAATACCCCAAAAACGTATTGCTTAGAACTTAGGAGGGGAAAAAATTATAGGGGGTGTACACACCCCTGCACCCTCCCAAAATTAACATCACTAAAAAAGGTGTAAATACAGCAAAATAGGCTCTTCAGACCCCACTAAACAATCGTAATGTATATTATCTAATTATCAAGAATATTTTTACTTAACCAGATATAGGATTACTTTTGGAATAAAAAACGAAACACAAACTATCTCCGCCTTTGACAATGTTCAAAAATGACTAGAAACGAAAATTAGGACAACTTAAAAACAACTGATTTTTTAGAACTAACAGAAATCTACCGTGCCTAATTAGATTTTTATTAAATAAAACAGTTTAGACCCCAAGGGTCTACTACTCATACTAAAATTTTCGATGGATCCAACAAAAGCAAAATTAAATGCATTTGTATAAGCTTTTCAGGGGGTCCAGGCCAGACAAATCCTCTGAGCATCAAAATCTTGCCCCCCCCCAAAAAAAAATGCTGAAGTATGCCCCTGCAAATAAACAGAGCCTCCAGATCTGTCCCATCCTGGAACAAATCACAATACTTTATCGTGAGTTTCATAAATGTGCCTTTTATCTACTGATTTGACGATGTAGTACTTCCTCCATTAAACATTCAAGGGTATATTTAGGTTTCATAATTCCTAGGTAAACTAAGTTATGCGAAGTGATTTTTGCCCTCCTGGAAAGCCAAAAATATATGAAATGGAAATTGTATATTTGGAAAAAATTCGGATTCGAAAAATAAGTTTTTTCTAATCTTATACCCCACCCTTGTGAAATATTGTGGAAAACTTCAACTTTCGGTAAAATTCCACTTTAGCTACTTTTGGCTATCTTGGAAACTTCAAATACCTTCCCAGGACATACTTAACTATCAAAACAAATAAATCCCAAACAGAAAAAGAAACATGAACTTACTATGTTAATTTGAGTCTGTCCCTATCAAGCGAGTTCAAACTTATGCTTGATCAACGTTCTTGCTTGATTATATATTTGTTGGGAAAGTGCAGTGGCGACATCAAGTTTTAGGGTTAAATCAGTTCAAACCTGGCTAAAACAGGCCTTAACAAAAGCTACGGTTTCTTTGAAATAGGGCTAGATCAAAATGTTATTTAGAATTGGAATCCCGGATGTCTGAAAATTCAGCTGCTTATTTTTCCATTTGTGTAATAAACCAAAAACAAGGTATGATATGCCCTGCGTTCCATAAGCTTATCATAATTTATGTTTATTATTTTTGGCTTTTCAAAGACAATTTTAGTTAGTAAATTGCGTTCAAAAGCACTTATATAGAACTATCATAAAGACAGAAATTCTTTGAATTTTTATCTATTAGGATAAGCCTTTGGTTAGATTCAAAGATTCTTTGGGGTTGCAAGATTTTAGTTTCTTGAGAAATTCATTTGTCATTCAAGTTTAGATTTATAATAGGAGATGTTTACCTAGGAGTTATGAAACCTAAAATATACCCATGATTGTTTAATGGAGATAGTACTGCATCGTCATATCAAACAGTTCGTGGTAACGAACTGTCAGTAAGGAGCAATCCGGCTCAAAAGTAACCGAAACTCTGAAGAACAGAATTTTGTTACCAGTAGATACATCAAAAGAATCGAATTTCTATGCTGATTTCAAATATATAAAATTTATTCTAACTTTAATGTTTCATCAAATTTATTCTAACTCATCAAAAGTTACGAGCCTGAATAAATTTACCTTATTTTCTAAAAAAAGTGGGAAACAACCTCTAAAAGTAATAGAATCTTAATATAAATCAAACCATCAAGTTCGGCGTAACAGAAAACCCTACTGCAGATGTTTCAAGCTCCTATCTGCAAAAATATGGAATTTTGTATTTTTTGCCAGAAGAAAAATCACGGATGCGTTTTTTTTTCGGGGTGATCGTATAGACCCAGTAGTCCTAGAATATTGTGAGAGGGCTCATTCAAATGAGAATTAAAAGTTCTAGTGCCCTTTTTAAGTGACCTTAAAAAATTGGAGGGTAACTTGGCCCCCTAATACGCTCGTTTTTTGCCCAAAGTCACCCAATCAAAATTTTGACATAGCCATTTTGATCAGCATAGTCAAAAATCTAATAAATATGTCTGAGGATGACTTAATCCCCCACAGTTCCCGGCGAAAGGGCTGCGAGTTATGAACTTCGCCCATTGTTTACATATAGTATTGGTTATTGGGAAGTATACAGACGTTTTCAGGAGGGATTGTTTCTGGGGGGGGGGCGGAGGAAGGGGTTACATGGAAGGATCTTTCCATGGAGGATGTTTCCTTGGGGGAAAGGACATTTCTATGAAGAAGGCGCTGGATTTCCCAGCATTATTTAAAAAACGATCAGAAATGAAATATAAAAAAAAATTTTAGTTGAAAAGTTTTTTCAACTGAAGGTAAGGAACAACAGCAAAACTTAAAACAAGCAGAAATTATTACGTATATGAGGGAGTTCACTCCCTAGTCAATACCTTGATCTTAAGGGTAATTTTTTTTAGTACTTTCAAAAGAGCTATATCTTCTAATTAACCGGCCTTTGTGATTCAGGAGTTTATGATTCGAACAAAATTCGAACTTAAGCGTGAAAAGCGAGGTATTGACTAGAGGGCGAACTCCCTAATATACGTAATAAAAACATACGAACATGAAGTTCGTTACATATTGTTACGTCAGAACAAAATTTTGAGAAAGCCATTTAGCCAAAAAAAGTAAAATTAATATGCAAATTTCTTTTTAATTTTTCATATACGGTGAGCCAAAATCAAAGCTGCACTAATTCAAAAACGTTCAGAAATTAAATTAAAATTTTTTTTTAACTTAAAGTAAGGAGCAACATTAAAACTGAAAACAAGCCGAAATTATTCCGTACATGAAAGGGCTGTCCACTCCTAAACACCTCAATCTTTACGCTAAAGTTTGACTCTGTATCACAAATTTATTTTTTAAAACAATAAAAAACTTTAGCGTAAAGAGCGAGGAGTTGAGGAGGGGACAGCCCCTGTCAGATACGGAATAATTTCTGTTCGTTTTAAGTTTTAATGCCGTTCCTTACTTTCAGTTAAAAAAACTTTTTTTTGTTTAATCAGTAGATAAAAGCCACATTTATGAAAATCACCATAAACTATTGTGATTTGTTCCAGGAGGGGACAGGGCTCTGTATTTATTTGCAGGGGCGTAGCTGCAGCCTTTTTATTGGGGGCAAGAGAGTCAAGGGACACGCGTCACGCTGATGAAGAGCACTGATGAAATACGGCCACAAGTCATCTATAGGAATGACATTCAAGAAGTTGAGTTTAGACAAAAGAACTTTAAGGGGTGGAGGGAGGATATAACATACAATTGTCTGGAGGATCTTATCAGTAGAGTAAGTGAAATTCTGAATAATGGAAAAGAGAAATGTAGTTGTGAGAAATCTAGATAAGTGTAACAAAAAAGGAGGCAAAATAGATATTAAAATGTGCAAGGCAAAATTGCAAAATTGTTTTTCTCTGATCGAAATAAGGAGAACATATAAATATGTAACATTTTTCACTATTGCTAACATAATTTCATCTAATGTTGTAATACTTGGCTGGTTCTATTCAAACAGCTAATTTTATTTGGAATTTTAAGGTTGCTAATGTGATCATGGGGGGTTTCCCGCTTTAATGCAAAAACTTGTTTCTACCAAGCGACAAAACTAGGTCTTAAACCAATTCTAGAACAGGCCATGATCACATTTCATTGGCTAGTTCTATTCAGGTAGTTTATCAATCCACACTGCTAAATGCGACAAAAAAGGGGTTTCCCGCTTTAATGCTAAAACTGGTTTATCACTTTACGCCGAGCAACAAAGCTAGGTTATTGAATAATTCTGATGAGAAATTTTAACAAAATTGGAAAATCAGAACAAATACAAACGCCATAGCCTGTCCGTACACAAATGCACATACAAGGTGCAACGACACAGCATATGCACTGAAGCTGATTAATGGATATTTCTTCTGGGCTTTGTTTGTTTCGGTGGGTGTTTTTGGGCTCAAAAACCTCTTCCTAGCAAATTTATCTACTATGGTCTGTTTCCCCATGGTAGTATAATATTTTTGGCATGAATATATAATGAGTCGGAGGTAATAGGCTTGAGATTGCCTTTGCAGAATTTAAACTCTTGTTGATGAGTATCGCCATGTGACCTGTTGTGACCTAGTTGGGCCCAGGATTGCATAAGGCCTCCTTCAGAGGGTGGTTTCAGGGACTTCTTGCTGTCTAATTTTAAGCCGGCCTTAGCGCTTCAGTGTAGACCGGAGAAGGTGTTTTTCCCCCTCCTGCACTAGTTCTGGGATCATTGATTTTCCTTAGGTCAAAATAATTTCAATGATTTAAACAGTATGAAAATTGCAATTTGTAATATTACAACTTTAAGAAACAACTATCCAGGGTTGCCACCCGGGGGAAAAAATCACTAGATCTTTGAACAAAATCACTAAATTAGCACATGAATTACTAGATTATTCAATAGAAATCACTAGAAATTACTAAAACTATGATTCTCTTTATCATTGTAATTAATAATTGTTTTCTTTCTTTACTGTATAGAAATTACCCTGTTCTATAAAGGCGTACCTACAGGAAAGGGGTAAAACTACCCTCTTAGATATGGGGAAATACCTTTAGATTGACGTTTTATTATTTCGCTAGCGTAAATTAACTCTGGTTTTGAAAAAGGCCTTTTTGCATCTTTATGCAGAGAATATAACAAAATCCTTGCTTCCTCCCTGTATTTTCCGGAATTGGTACCACTGGCTTATACCCTCATCACTTAAAATTGGTTATCGGTGATCTAATCATAATATTTACCTTTTAAATTTTTTTTTCTTTGTCAATTCAAAACCTTAGTTTTTTTTTACCAAAGAATATAGCAATAATTTTCTTTTTACTCTACTTGAGCCGGTATAATTGCTGGGACACCAGCGACAATTTTGAAAATGCGTCTTTTTATATTTTCATGGAATAAATTTATCCCACCCTTCAAAAATGTCGGTAAGCATCAGTCTTATTGTTTCTTTAATGCAAAAAAAGAGGTACTTGTTAATTATGCGGAACACACCCAAGAGGTAAAGCTATCTTAATCCTAATGAAATTTGCCAAAATATGATGAAAATATAATACTTTAGTTTATGTAATAATATAACTTGGAACATATGTCTCTACATTAGGGGGTGTGGGGCAAGGTAACTTAACTTAACCCTAACTTTACCCCCACCCCCAAATGTGCAAATATATAGCCCAAGTTATACAAGTCCAATGCATTCTCTCACCCGTTATTTGTCTTTGTGGCTATGAAACTGGTTGTCATAAATCGTACATTATCCTTAGCAAATAATCCTTAGCATATTTTCATCTCCAGACCTAACCTCAGGCCCTGT